>NC_077232.1:105791444-106091444 GCF_027887165.1 Monodelphis domestica
ACCTGAGCACACTTTACCTCAGCTCCTGTTGCCCAGGGGTGAATCCACCTGACTTTCTCTCAGGGGGCTCAGGCTGCCAAGGCCTGAGTTTCCCCCAAACTTGAGCAGGGAGGAAAAGGGTTTAGATAGAGACAGGGATCCTCTTTTCCCACTTTCCTTTACCTATTCTTCCCTGCCCATTATTCCTTTTGTATTATCTGACTGAGTTAACATTAAAAGTTATCTGTTCCCCAAGCTGAGTGTGAGTGAATGGAATCAAAGGGAGACCCTTTGGTCTCGAGTAGTGGAGAGGGGACAAGAGGGACCAGAGCAAATTGGGGAGAGCAGCTTTAGCTAAGGAGAGAAGGCAGAAGGGGGAAAATCTTCAAACCCCCTCTCCTCTCTCTGAGCCAACCCATTACAGCTGCTGTCTCCCCTGAGCCCTGCTTTGTGGGAAAAGGGGGGTTATCCTCTCTTTCCCTCTCTTTTCTTTTTTATTTTTTTAAATAGCCTTTACCAAGAAATATAGGAATTGGGAAGCTGTCTAGATGTGTGAAAAAAGAAAAGAACAAATTTAAAGTTTACTACAAATTTCTAGTCTTATTGACTAAGTACTACTGACAAAATTAGATAAATCCAAAGGAGAAAGTTTGTTTAAGTGAAAGTTGAAGGAAGAGAAAATAATGAATTTGATTTTTTGGAATAATGGGTTTGATATTCCAGAGGATATTCAAGAGAGCTTTATTTTCATGTACTTAATTCAGCCAAGTTAGACATCTTATCATTTTCAAAACCCTGACTCTCTGACTCATTTTTTCAATGAAATGACCTACCTATGCTTTGGCTCATGGTGTTCCCTTTAGTCCCACTGCTCTACTTCTCTTCTCATTCCCATCAGATCAAATATATGTTCTCCATAAAACTTTCTGTCTTCTAGGTCATCTCCAGGTAGAGGTAATGTTTCCCTCAAATCTTTTTATGGCATTTGATATAGACATTCTAATATAATACACATTGTATTTGTGATACATAGATTATTTCCTTTACCAGTCTTGAAAGGCCAAGAAGGTAGAGATTGTGTCTTACTTGCATATAAATTGATATATACATACATAGATTCATAGATTCTTTGGTAAGACTGACTCCTTTGAGAAAGGGTTTCCAGGAAAGCTAAGAGAAAAAAAAATTAATAGCTGAGTTCTAATTGTATCTTGGGCTGTGTGGGACACATATTCTTGAGTTACTTAATCTATACTTTGCAAAAAAGCAAATAAGAAAGGATTCTCTCCATAATTCTTTTAGTAAAAAAAAAAAGCTTTTGAAAATCACCTGATTGTTATAAGTAATTTATCTAATCATGTTGTAGGAAAAATCAGACTTTCTATTAACATCCAAGTTTTATTTGGAACTCAAAATTCAATTTAATTTCCTCTTTTTTAAAAAAGAGATTAAAATGGTTTTATCGGTTTCATGTAGGTTTCTATTGCCCAACTCTCTCTTTCCTATTAATGTTGATTGTGAGTCAACAAGAAATTATGCAAAAATTTAAAAAAATTTAAAGATTATTCTATCATATTTCATTGTAAAGGACATTCACACCTGGATTGCTCTTCAATATATTAAGTGAGTGTTGCCTAAATAGGATGAACCTTTTTACAAGGTTGTTAAGAACCCTGTGAACAATCTATTAATATGTAGTTAACAAATAAAAATGGTTAAATCCTTTTTTTTCCCCTATGGAAGTTTCTAGTCACGATGCACCTGTCCAGTATGACAGAGGCTGGCACTAAAGAAAAAGTGCCAGGCTGAAGAGGGTGTGAAACTGATCACCTCTATGGGGAAGGGGCCCCAAGGGATTAGAATCTTGAGGAGAAGACTCTGGCTGAGAGAGGAGTTGGTCTCTCAGTCTTGAGAAACCAAAGGGAGAAGTTGGAAAAATACTTTATATCTCCTGAGCGTTACCCACTTTTTCTGATCTGTAACTGGAAATTCTCCCCCCCCCCCAACATTTCCCAATTAAAAAGACTATTTAAGAGGAAAAATGAGCAGACTTTACCTTAGCTCCTGTTGTCCCAAGTCTGAACTGTGGCCAAAGGGCCAAAGCCAGATTGAGTCAATCTGACTTTCTCTCAGGGGGCTCAGGCTGTCAAGGCCTAAGTTACCCCCTCAGACTCAAGGAGGGAGGGGAAAAGGAGGTCCCTGTCTCTATCTAAACCATTTCCTTCCCTGTCAATATACATAAATTTTTATGCATTTCTGAGTTTCTAAACCTTTTCTGTGTCATCTGCTGGGGCCTTCATGTGTTTGTGGTGTTTGCAAAATTCCAAAAAATTTCCCATTTTATTTCTTATGTCGACCCATGGTATATCAAAACTGCAATGGGGAAAGTCACAATGTAGAAGAGCTACCTGTATGATTGCAACATCTCTCACTGACTGACTTCAGAAATGATAGAGAAAGATTTTGGAAGCTACAGACATGTAACAAAAGCTGATTTCTCAATATCCTGATTTCTAAGGATGGAGTTTCTCTAAGAACTTCAAGGAATTTCCCTTTGGGTAAGATCAAGATGTCTTTCTTGATTTGAATAGAATTATTTCACTCCTCACTAGAAAATGCTTTCACTTATATCTTTTCTGGTATGTGTAAAATGTGTAATATGTAAAACTTATCCAATTTCCATTTCATCTCTTTCTGGGATAAATGAGTTTCCTCACTCTTCACTATCTCAGGTTGTCTTTTGTGTAACTAGTGTTTTATAGGAACCAGGAAGTTTGCAGGTATAAGGTAAAGTACTAGAGCACTGGACCTAGAGTTGGAAAGACATCAGTTCAAATCTGACCTCAGACATTTACTAACCATGACCCTAAGCAAGTCACTTTTCCCTGATTGTCTCAGTTTCCTCATCTGTAAAATGAGCTGGAGAAGGAGTTGGCAAAGTACTTCAATATCTTTGCCAAGAAAACCTAAAATAGAATCACAGTCAAACATGCCTAAAATGGCTGAACAACATAAATCACTATCCTGACCCTGCCCTCACTATTAAGAGAGAACAGAAAATTCACTTTTGTTCTGGACAAAATCACACTGCTAGAGTAGAGATATTTATGAGGGGAGACACATATAATTTAATTGATTGTGCCTTTCAGGGAAAACACTTCTTCTCACCTCTTCTAGGGCCTGCCTATTTCTGCTACCCTTCTTCCATTTCTACCTCATTCCACCCCCAACACATACAATGTGCTGGGGGGGCTGGGGGGGCTTTAGGAATAACACTGAACTCTATTCAGAACTGAGCCAATGAAATTCTGTAGATATGACATCCGGGCCAGATTTCACATAACCTACATAAGCACATCAATAGCACCTATATCTGTTACTTCTGGTTTCCTTATATTGATGCTGAAGGCTCTCCCTCATCAGAAAATTCTATGTTCATCCCTATTTTATCCACATAAATCCATTGTTTTCCTGCAAAATTCCTTTTTCCTAATCCTCCCAAAAGGCACTGAATAATATACCACAGAAGGAAAAATTCTCTTTTTTCCCCAATGGCTAGGGCAAAACCAGCAAAACTTTAATTGCCACAATGCTTTTCATAACTCCTGCTCTTTATCATTCTGTAACCTTTATTATCATGTATATATGAATACACTTTTGCTTCTTAAATTTTCGCAATTGCAACTGATAACCTTCTTCATTTTGTAATCTTAAAGATAAAATATGCATCTGAGGCCAAATAGCCCCATAGCACTTAGCATCTTAGATAAGGTCCCTCATTTTTACTTTGTTAATTAACTTTGGGTAAATCAGGAAACATTCCACTCTCATACTTTCATCCCTCTTGAGTAATTACTGTATTAGAAATCCTCAAGTGTAGATATTGAATGGAGGTAGCAGATAATTCCTTTCTGTTGTGTTCAGTCATAATTCCAGTCTCAGACACTTACTAGGTAGGTAGCCCTCGGGAAGTGACTTAACTCTATAAAATGATCTGGAGAAGGAAATGGGGAACCACTTCAGTGTCGCTGCCAAGCAAACCCTTAATGGGGTCATAAAAATTTGGGCATGACTGAAATGACTCAACAACAACTAACTTTCTGTTCATCAGTTAGAAGTGAAGTACCAAGCCCCCTTGCAAGGATAACTTTGTTTAAACTTATAACTTCCTAGAAATTTAAAATTTTCTCTAAATCTAGTCCTCAATTTTACATTTTTAGCAGCTTTCAACAGTAAATTCCTTTCCACTGTAGTTCTGTGCTAAGTTAAGGCCAGTATAAGGAACACTTATATAAGTTATGACATACTGCCCTAGGGTCCTCTGAGGAAATTTCCAAAGGGTCATGATTTCTGACAAGGTAGAAGGAGCTTGGGCCAAGGATCCTCTGAACTCAATATCTGAGAGTTGATGCATTGTTCCAACTAAGGTGAGAACTATATCATAATAGAAAGACTTGTGCAGAATAAAAGCTGCTCAGAAAACAAGGCAGGGGAAAAGGGAATCTTAGAGCCTAGATTTCTGAACTCTCAGTTATAGTCTGTAAGGGGGAAAAGAGGTTATTTATAAAAGGGTTGGAGTGGATTATTTAAGAGTTTGGTCACCAGGAATTTAATTTATTCCAAAGTGATTTATTTATAATTTATTTACAAAATGTAGAAAGAGTGGCATAAGAAAATCAGAGAGAGGATAGAGTACGATATCTAGCTTAATCACTAAGTAAATTACTTCTGGCCCCTAGTCTAACCCGGGCAGGGAGAGTTGGTTCTTAGCTGGTCTCAGCAAAGCCAAGAACCTGGGGAAAAACACTCTCAAGAGGCTAGTCTCTCCTGAGGCTAGTTTCTTCAGAAAATATCCAGGAAAGGAGTCAGCCCTTTCACTCACCAAGTATCAATCCAACAGTCTCATCAGGAACAGGGTCTCAGGTTCAGTCAGCAGATTTTCTCTTCAGCCTCCACTTTTTAGAATGAAGAAGTCTCTCCCACAGGAAGTGACTGCTCATTTTAAAGGCTCTTCTTTTGTGTCACTTCCTCTGTCTTCCTCCACTTTTTACATGAAGAAATCATAGACTAAAGCCTTGCTTAGGACTGCCCAGGAGGAAGTCAGTCAATTTTGATTCGTCACCCACTATTGCACACGTGGGTCACAGACCTCCCACTAATGATTAAGTGAGATGTTTATACTTTTGGTGATTAGATCTAAAAATGGACAGATCTTCCCACTCAAATTTTAAGTAGGGTGTTCTAAAATAGGCAGGGGTTACAATTTAAATCTTCATAATCAGGGGAGAGTTAATTATTTTCATTTTCACAATCAGGGGAGAGTTATATTTAATCTTCACAAGTCTCTCCTTTAATTTCTAATAGGCACTAAGTCATTGCCCAGAAATCAACTTCTGTTCATACCAACATTTAATGACAGTGTACAGGAAGTAGTTTGGAATAAGGCCACAAATAAAAATGCCAGGCAAAAGTCAAGGAAGAAGAATCCTGATGGTGAGCCAGGACTCACTCTTTTCTACTGCTAGGGAGAAAGATACCCTAAACTCACACCAATCCTGTTACTAACTAAATCAGAGCAACACCTTGAAACAATGAGAGTAGGGGCTATGCCTTCTGTCTAGTTGTATGAGCCCAAGTAGATACTATTTGAGAAAAGGAAAGAACTTCTCAACTTTTATTAGGGGTAAAAACAAAACAAATACAAAACAAATATGAGGCAATTAACACAAGATACTTGCCAATTATCTGGCAAGTGCAAGATCTGACCTGAGTCCTTCTCACATATAAAGAATCAAAAATCTTATAGAGGGAGAGCAGCTGGGTGGCTCAGTGGATTAAGAGCCAGACCCAGAGACGGGAGATCCTGAATTCTCATTTAAGCAAGGTAATATTTCCTTGAGAAGGGCAGAGGGACAACTATCTAGTCATAGCCAGGGCCTATAAATCACCATACCCAGAATGAACAAAGGCAAGACTGAAGGGACCCAAAATCATTTTAAGTCTTTTCTTAACTCCAAAGGCTAAGGCTAAGATTGGAGTCCTTTGTCCCAGACAGTTATATAGATTTAGGGTCAGAAATTCCCCAGATTCTTCCTTGCTTGGCATAAAAATGAATTTGAGCCAATACAGAAAGTAACTGAAGCAAATGAGGTTCTTTTTTTCTCTCTCTCCCTAACCTATATTCCAGCTTTTATTATGCATATTTGATAGCAAAATAACCATTGCTTTGGTGCTGTGTTTTGGCCAGTGGTACCTTGTTATCTCCTTACATGTCTGTGTTACTTTTTTTCCATTCAGTTCTGATCAGATCCAGGAATAATTGCACAAGATTCCAGAGAGATTTAAAAGAGTATTTCAAGAACTTAAATGTTCCTATTAGAACATTTAGCACATTTATTAGTTCTCTTGCCACTGTTCCCCCAAAGGTCAAATGACTCAAGTAATAAGAATATGTTCTCCAAAACTGTTTGTGATTAGGCAGGGGATATTTAGGGAGGTGGATTGCTGGAATTAGAGGCAATTTCTCTTAACAATCTCCTCCCCTTAGTAGTAAATTATTCCACAGTTTCTTCCATCTATCCCTTATTCCCTCTGAACATCTTTAAGCAACAGAAGTATATATGGAAAACATATGGTTCTTAATGATTTAATGCTTGGATTCTTTGTGAAAAAAAAAAAGTAAAGGATTTTTTAATAGGAGGACTACTAGGTAGGCTACAAGTCACTAGCTTAAAACTCTGCCTCATTCTAAATGCTTAACCCCAAGAAAGGAAATCGAGAGACTTATTACACTTTCTTATTTTCCTTTTTGTTTTGATAGTGTTGGGGATCTTGCCTAAGTGAGATATCACTTCTTATGTAGGACAAAAGTACTAGAATTCACTCCTTATCTAACAGAGAGGCTGAATGGACCAGGAAGACATTTGCTTATGTTATTTGAATCAGTAAGTCAATTAAAATATGCCTACTTCTTCCGGGGTTTCTATATAATATGATCTGATCATATCACCACCATCTTCAAAAACTTTCAGGAGTTCCCCATTGCCTCTACGATTTACATCCCTCAGCATGGCATTGAAGGCCTTCTATAGTCTGCATCTTTTCCAGTTATGTTTCCTACTTCTCTTAAACTCTATTTAGTTAAACTGATACATCATGTCTTATCTCTATGCCTCTATATATGCCCTACCATGTTTTTTAGAATGTATGCCCTCTTTGAGTAGAGAAAGAACTTAATATATATTTATTGGATTGAATAGAATCTTGTTTCTAGGGTAAAGTACAACTATTTACTCCATTCTTGACAAATTGAGTGGATTAAGAAGGTGGTTTGTTAAAGGTCTTTAGTCAATTGTCCACAACATTTATTGATGAAGCTTGGATACAGAGCAAATTAAATGGATTAATAAGGTGGTTGTTAAGGGTCTTTAGTAACTGGTCAACAATACTTATTGATGAGGCTTGGAAGCTAAGCACTATTTGTGGGTGTCTGGGAGAGAACAAACATTTACTAAGCTCCTACTATGCCCCAGGCACTATAATCAGTCCTTTACAAATATTATCTCCTTTGATCCTCACAACAGCACTGGGAGATAAGTGCTTTTATGATCAATTTTACTGAAGAAAGTGAGTCAGAGATCAAGTGATATGCCTAGGGTCACAGAGAGTATTAGTAAGTATCTGAGGCTATATTTGAACTCGTATCCTTGGCTTTGCACCCGGCACTCTGTCTACTGCTTTATCCAGAAATAAAAGAGATGGCCTTTGTTTTCTTCAGTTTTAGAATGGTAGAATTATAGGGCTTGACAGGAACTGGGCCTGAGATTTCACTGGTATAAGGAATTCCCAGGGGAAGAAACTCCCTCTACCAATGTTAGCACTATATAGACAATTCACAGAATGACATTTAAAAGAATGTTCAGATAACTGAGGTTCAATTATTCACCTAGGGTGACACAGCTAGTATGTGTCAGAAGCTGGAATGTTACAAAGAGTCATCATGGTTCATGAAGAGCATGTCACGCCATATTGTCCTCAGTTTCTTTTTTAAATGTTAGTAGACCAATAGATGGCAGAAATGTAAATGGTTGGCCTAGATTTTAGCAAGACATTTGACAAAACATCTGTCATGATATGGAAAAAAATGGGGACGTGTGGGCCATAAAATTAAGTTGGCTTCAGAATGGATTGCCAAAGCCACTTTAGCCTCAAAGACTCATCATTAGTGATTTGATGTCAAATTAAATGGTCTCTAGTTGAGTATCTCAAGTATCTGTATTTGGTCCTATATTGAACATTTTTATCAAAGAATTTGAGGAAGGCATAGATGATGATGTTTATCAAATATAAAGATGACAAAAATTTGGTTGAGTAGCAAACATGTTGGAAATGTATTTAAGATCCAAAATTAATTTAGCCAGTTATAATATTGGGTGAAATCTGGGAAAATTGAATCAAATTGAGGTATGTGAAAAATATACTTGTTATTATACATTACAATACAATATATTATATATATATATATATATGTATATAATTATACTGTTATACTTGGGGTCCAAAGAATCAGCTCCATACCTACAAGCTGAGAAAGTAGAGGCTAGAAAAGAATTCCTCTGGAAAAAATATGGAGACTTTAGTGGACAACAAATTCAATATATGTCAAAACCATAATAGTGTAAACAAAAAGTTAAAAAACAACATTGGTTGTACTTAGAGAGCTATGGTTTACAAGAGTAACTATTGAAAAGTTCTCTCTACAACTATGCCTTAGTCAGATCACACTAGGAATACTTTATTCTCTTCTGGGAGCTACTTGCTGAGAAATACACAGATAACATGGAGAGCATCCAAAAGAGAGGAACCAGAGTTGTGAATAATTCCCAACATTATTTCTTATGAGGATCGGTAAAAGTTACTGGGAATTTTTAGCTAGAAGAAAAGAAAACTCCAAGGGGAACATAATAATAAATAGCTTTTAGTATTTTAACTGCTGTCACGTATAAAAATTAAATTAGTATCTAGTAATAAAAATATTATATTTTATGAGGTTTATTAAGGATTATTAGAATCAAGGATACAAAATAATAACCACATTTGTGCCCAGGGCTGATTAGCCCATTCAAAGATTACTTACTACATCCTTGCAATGTCTGAGCAGAGCATAGAAGATGGGGAAGTAGGCATTACTGCCAGTTTAAATACTAATTGTGATCTTGCACAGGTGGAGACTCAGGTAAGACTATAGGGAATTCTGGGAAATACCGAGGATTTCTGGGGATTGAAGTCTAGGGTTCAAATTTCCATTTTTACATACCTGAAGGTGAAGAAGGAATTAATTTTTTGGAGGGGAGGAGCAAGCATAAGTAGGAAAAATGTTTGAAAGTTGCAAAAAGACAGATTTAGCTTTAATGTTAAGGAATAACTTTCAAACTAGTTAGAACTCTGCAGAAATAGGTTGAATTTTTTCTGAGGTAGTGGTTTTCTCCTTAACATTGGTCTTCACTTAAAAACTCAGTGCCTACTCATCATGTAGGTCATAGAAGGAAATCTCGTTCACGTACAAATTGGACTATATATAACCTATAAAGACCTTTCCAACTTTATAAAACTATAATCCTTTGTTTAGTACTTTAAATTACACAAAAGAAATATTATTAATCTATTATTAGAATATTAAATTTAATATTTTCTTGCTTTAAAAATAGAACCACAGATATAGCAATATTAGGATATTTTAATATTTAGCTCCTTTAAAATATGTGGTTATGCTTTGCTATTTTTCATCTATCTTACTTATTCTTATTTGCTGCAAAAATGCAAATTCTAAATTATAGAAACTCTTGACAGTTCTTTTTAATTAAAAAAAGGGATTTTCTGAAGTCTTCACTAAAAAGCCAGTTCCATTGCATATTTAAAGTTAATATAAAGAATTCTGCTGAAATTTCATAATTTTTAAGGAAACTTGATTTTACAAAGGAAGGAAATTAAATGATTTAATGTCATTATATTTATTTACTATTTGAGTTTTTCAAGGGAAGTTCAAAAGGACAGCATACTCATCTCAGGGTGTACATGGATTTTCATCAGAAATATAACAGGTGGCCTGGAAGAAGTCATTGTCAAGTTGAAAATCTGGCAATCTTTGTTATAACATCTTTTAGATGATAGTTGGTATGCAGAAGGTTTATTTTCTCACCAAGGCCTGTGCTGAACAAAGCAGAATAACTGAAAGAAAAATCCAGAAAGCTCAATGACAAAGTTGCAGAAAATAATCAAAGCCCATATTACCAAACCTTTCATCACAGGATCTCCAAATGCTTTATACACATTAAATTATTACTGTGCCCCCATGTAGTTAAATATGTGGTGTGATGTGAGTGGGAGAGGGTGGAATTAGCAGCAAGCTTCACCAGTGTGCTCCAGATTCACATAGCATTTTCTACAGTGTCTTGGTTCCTTGACTTCTGCTTAACAGCCCAAGAATCTTTAAGGTGGAAGGGAGCAGAAAACAAGGGACACTTCATTATTATTGCATTTCCTCCCCGGTGCAAAAAGAAACTCACTCTACACACAGGGATGAATAGTAAGGGTTTTTGTGGGAATTCTCATACTCATCTGGAGTAAATAGGGAGAATTACAGATATCAGTTGGATAAAAACATGTCAGGCAACCCCCAAAAGAGGCCAAAGTATAAAAATGAATTGTAGGAATGGTAATATGATAGGAGAAGAGTGGGAGTCAGGTAGAAGGCAATCAGAAGATCATGAGACATGGGGATAGTAGGACAGGAAAAATCAGGGAATTCACCCAGATAGTGAAGCCATGGAGCAAAGCTCTTGTCCCTTCCACTTTAAATATGGGTTTATCTCTATAATGTAGAGAGAGGCTAAACAAGGGCAAAGAAAATAAGTAACAATTTAATATAAGATATTCCTTATTGGATTAACTTTAGGAACTTACAGCAAATAGAAAACAGTATAACAGAAACTAGACAGACAATAGACTCACATTTCACTCCATATACAAAGCTAAAGTAAAAATTTATACTTGAATAAATGGCAAAATCATAAACAAACTAGGGGAGCACAAAATAGTGTATCTATCAGACCTATGAATAAGGGAAGGATTGTTGACCAAACAATGCACACCATTACAGGATATAAAATAAAGAACTTTATATTAAATTTTAAAGTTTTGCAAAAACAAAACTAATGCAACCAAAATTATAAAGGAAGCAACAAACTGAGAAAAAAATTAATAGCAAGTGTCTCTGAAAAAGATGCATTTCTCACATATATAGAGAACTAAGTCAAATTTATAAGAAAAAAGGTCATTTTCAGTTGATAAATGATTGAAGGATATAAACAGGCAGTTATCAGATGAAATTAAAACTGTCTTTAGTTATATGAAAAGTGTTTCAAATTAGAGAAAGGCAAATTAAAACAACTCTGAAGTAGTACTTCATACCTATCATATTGGCTAATATGACAAAAAAGAATATAATAAATATTGGAAGAAATATGGGGGGAAATGTGGCAATGATTCACTAGTGGTGGAGTTGTGAATTGATATAACTATTCTGGAGAACAAAACTTTACAAACCTTACACCACAAATGAAAATCACAGTGAGACTGAAAGTAATAGACAAAGTGCTGAGAATGAAAATCAAGAAGGAACAGTAGAAATAAGTGCTAATAAGTTGTGGTTCCAGAAAACAACTCCAATAAAAGAAAAGATCATCAGTCAAGTATAGACCACAGTCAAATCTAGACAACAAACAAAAATACACACAAAGGGGATAACTAAAGAAGAAAAACCAGCCCAGAGGAAAAGACAAGAAAGAACAAAAGCAGCAAGACAAGACAGAAGAAAAGCTTTGAATTGATAACAGAGACAGTAAAATCTCTCTGAACTTTGTAAATTTGTATATATTAAGAAGTGGACAGATGATAAACCAGACAATTATGTAAGATAGTGAAGCAATAGCATAAAAATAAAAATTAACTTCACACATTAGGGAAAACATGCAACACACACACATAACTTGGAAGAAATGAAGAGAGCCATCAGTCAACAACAAAGAGGAGTCAAAAAGGAAGTGTAAGTATTCATGCAACAGTACATAAAAAGGACACATATGCAATACAAAAGTGACCTCATGTAGATGAATGAGAGTCCATGATTGCAATGAAGTGCAAAATGTGTAAACACTTAGCTAAAATGCATAAAGTCTTAAACAAACAAAAAAATGAAAAATTTTCTGTTTGATTAACACCAAGGTATAAGAAATAACATAATTGCTGCACATATGTATAAAATTGATGTAAAAAGTATACATATGTAAATACATATAACATAGGGTTGCATATTATAGTTATAGGGTTGTAAATACTATATCATACCTTGTACATAGTATATAAGTATGTACTAGTATAGTATATATCGTATATAAGTACATAGTATATAAGTATATAAATACATAGTATATAAGCCCCAAAAAGGTACAGAATAGATAGGGAAGATAGAATAACTTAGAGTTAGCAAATAGTTTAAGAGTTACTAGATACTTAGTTTAGATTAGCACATAGGATAACCATGAGATTTGAAAGTAACAAAATAGTCATCTTTAAAGAAGTCATATGTAACAGCCTTAGCTGGAAATTGTGTTAATAGAAATGTTATAATTGAATTGATCTTGCATAGTGATAAAATAAGATAGGAAATTGTTGTATTAGTATAAAAATTGAAGAAATAGAAAATAGCAATAATAATGGTTATTGATTTTTGCTTATGTTATTGTATTGCAACAATTGTTCTTATTTTTCTGTCTTCCCAAAATGTCTTAGCTTAGAATAGGTAGTTAGTAATCTGGGATAACATAGTGTAAGATAAGGATTTTTATTATTTTGAGGGGGAGGTTAGTTTAGCAAAATAGCATAGGATAATTAAGGCTAAGTATAATAGTTTACATCATTGATCTGGTTAGCTCATTGCGTGAAAGGGGAAGATACTGTGGGGAAAATATCGCACAGAAAAGGTTTGAAGTGTTGGAGTGAAGATAGATGGACAGCAAAGACAGTTGGGGCGGTGGGGAGACTTGGAGAGTGACAATTGCTCTAGAGTTGCACTCTTTCCTGGACCTCAGACTGAAAGGAGCTCTCTGCCTCTTGGAATTGAAATCACCCCTATTCCTGGATTTTTCCCAACTGTTCACTCTATCTGGATTCCTGTAGACTGTCATCAAACAAAATTATTTTAGGGGAGCTATTTGAACTGTAAGGTGGGTCTTCAGGGGCATTAGCCTGAAGAGACAGGCCCAACCAGCTCTAAAGTTCAGATTCTCTTTTCCCTCTTGCTGTCTACTAATAACAACTTTGAACTTAAGAAAGCTAGCATAGATATAGCATAGACAAGAATAAAAGAAACCCTCCAAAAGCCGGTGAGACCTGGCCTCAGCTCAAAAGCTGAGAGAGACTCAAACCCAATCTGTGACAAAGTATAGGGCAAATCCCTATTCCCTCTACCCTGATACCTTCCCAGTTGGAACTTGTTATTAAATTCATCTTTAGTTAAGTAAACACATTTAGATAATCTTTATAAGGGTGAGGGGACACTGAAGGGAGTAAGGGTTTTTTTAGGGGAGAAGATTCTCTGTATCCTCAAGTACCCCAAATCTTGAGGTCCTCGTCCATGCCTCTCCTCCTTTCACCCTGGTATATTATCTGTAAGGAGAGTATTTTCTTATAAGAACGATTTGTAAATATGGCATAACAGCATAAAACCATGCATATCCTTTGGCCCAACAATAGCATTACTAGATCTTTATCCCAAAGTTAGGAAAAAAGGACCCATTCATACAAAAATATTTATAGCAGCTCCTTTTGTGGTGGCAAAGAATTGGAAACTGAATTGATATTCATCATTTGGAGAATGGCTGAACAAGTCGTGGTATATGATTGCAGTAGAATATTATTGTGCCAAAAGAAATAACAAACCGGATAATCTTTAAAAAAAAAAAAAACCTGGAAAGATTCATATAAAGTGATGCAAAATGAAGTGAGCAGAACAAAAAGAATCTTATATCCAGCAACAACAATAATGTAAGATCATCAATTGTGAATGACTTAACTGTTATCAGAAATCCAAGGACCCAAGCTACTCATGATAAAAAAGGTTATTCATTGCCATATAAATTACTGAATCAGAATGCAGATTGAAGAAATCCATTTGTTTCCTTTGTTGTTTCAAGCAATATGTGTCTTCTTTCACAGCATGATGAATGTGGAAATATGCACTGCATGACTGTATATGTATAACCTATAACATATTACCTGCCATCTCAGGTAGGGGGGTAGGGTAGGGTAGGGTAGGGAAAGAACATGGATTTCAAAATGTAAGAAAATGATTACCAAATAATTATATCGACACATAATCTAGAAAAAGCATTAAAAAAAATAAAATAAAAAACCTATGGCAAATACTTTGGAATTCAGTATGCCAAATAATAATCCTGTAAGGATAGAGTAGAGTTCCAGAAATTTCTCCAAGTTATTTGGAGTTAAATTCAAGGAAAAAATAGGATAGATTGTTCTGTTTCAGCAAGGGCACTAGACTTGAAATTAGAAGACCTGTCCTCAAATATTGGCTCTATTATTTATGTCTAATGTAGCCATGGTTGAATTGGTTGTCTATTTGTAAAAGGAATAGCAATACTCTTACTGTCTACCTCATCCTACTACTGCTACTACTACTACTACTACTACTATATTGATAGGGAAATAATTTAGTGAAACTCAAAGTGTGCTACTGCAGGAATTACTTATCTATTTTATATTTTTATAATGGTTTTTTTTACACATATATTTAACATAAGGGAATAGTGATTATACATCTGTTTCTTTTTTGGTTTCTACATTGATTGTATTGGTATGATTTTTATTGACTTATATGTTGATTTGCTATTATTGTAATTATTTTTATATGATCACTTTATACTTTTGTGCATGTAGCTTGATTATTTGTTCCATTTTATATTCTGTGATTTTTAAACATTTGTTGTTAAATTAAGGAGGCAAATTTCTCTCATTGCACAGAAACTAATTCTAAAAACAATTCTCTAACAAGAACTTCAAATAAAATCTGAGAAAGAATAGCATTGTTGGAGTAACTGCACAGTCTCACAAGGTAATTTCTCCCAATAGAAAGAAGTCAACATCCATTTATTCATATAAGTTCTGAAATTTTCACTATTAAAAACAGAAAGACAAATTGATAGATACTGAAGATAAATACTTTTCTCATTACTTAGTAATTTAATTTCTATAACTTATCTGTAACAAATTATAAGTTATTTTATTGGATACTGAGAAGTGAAGTGAATTGCTCATGATGACATATGTATGTCTCAATGGCAGAACTTTTACCCAACTCTTCCTAGTTCTATGGTTTACAGTAGTTTATGATTTTTGTAATTTTTATGAACATTTTTCCTATCACTTTTTGCCTCTTCACATAAGCTAGTATTCTTGAATTTTTCTCTGTGGTTTCATAGTGATTTTATTTCCTAGAAGAAATACTACCAGGTGGATAGCAAGAATTTTCTGAGGTAAAAACCACTGTAAACCAGTAAAGCATACATAACTCATTACAGATTATCTTTTTTCTTGGTGCCAGATTTCCAATATTTTCCATTATAATAAATGCATAATTTGAGATTACACATTAGCTCAACCCAGTAGATTATCTTGACAGATATTTAAAGCCTACTGAGGAAATACTACTAAGAGGAAATATTTCATTTTAACAGGAATAAAAATCAGCTCAAGTTCCAGATACAGAATCTCCACATATTTGCAGATATATTGAAATGTGTTCATATTTGATAATCTCCATGAATTAGATATTCAAGATGAAGAAAACTTAAAGTCCTTCAACTGATTCCTAGCATGATATCCTCTTTAATAATTGGGTTATTAAGATTCTATTTTTATAAGTACAAAAAAGAAACAAGGAACTATAAAGTGGATTTATTCCAAAAACGTATCTGTATCTAACTATATCTATCTATCTATCCACCAATATATATACACAAACATGTCCTTTTCACAATTAAATGAAATTTTGTTGGGACAAAAAGATACTTCTTTTATTTATTTACTTATTTTTAAATATTTTTCCATGTATATATGATTTATTTTCTCTCCCTCTCCTCTTCCCTCCCTCCTTGCAAAGCTGACAAGCAATTCCACTAAATTATATGTGTGTTATCACTTGAAACCTGTTTACATATTATTCATTTTTGTTATAGAGGAATTTTGTAATAGAACAGTTTTTAAAAACCAAAACCCCAAATCATATAGCCATATAAACAAATGATGAATGATCTATTTTTCTTCTGCATTTCTACTCCCACAATTCTTTCTCTCAATGTGGATAGCATTTTTCCCATAAGTCCCTCAGCATCGTCCTGGATCATTGTATTGCTACTAGTAGTAAAGTCGATCACATTTAATCATTCCACAGTGTTTCAGTTTCTGTGTACAATGTTCTCTTGGTCCTGCTCATTTCACTCTGCATCAGTTCATGTAGGTCTTTCCAGTTGATATAGAAATCAAGTAGTTCATCATTCCTTATGGAACAACACTATTCCATCACCATCATATACCACAATTTGTTCAACCATTCCCCAATCAAGAGATACCCCCTCAATTTCCATTTTTTCCTACCACAAATATTGTGGCTACAAACATTTTTGTACAAGTCTCCTTCCTTATCATCTCTTTGGGGTACAAACTGTAAAGATTAAAATTTAGGGGAGACTGAGGCAGGAAAGAGAGAGAGAGAGCCCACCTACAAGGAAGACCCTTTAAATAAAATTTTATTCCCGTCCCAGGTGAGAATTCAGTGAGATTAGAGGGCATTCTGGGAGCTAGCAAGGACTCCTGGGGAATGGAGTCCAGAGTTCAAATCTCAATTTTACATTCCCCCTGTTTGATCCTCTGGGAAGAAGTCCTTCCCCAAAGGATCATAAAAACATAATCAATTTAAAGATTACAATAATTTGAGGATAAGAGAAAAAAAAAGAACAAAACCAATAACTGCTGGATGCATTGACAGAAAGCCAGTTAAGGGACAGTCCCCTTTGGCATAAAAGTAAAGATACAAATAAATGTTCAATCAACCACACCCAAAGTTCATTTTTGTGCACTTGTGGTCTGTAGGCTTCTTCATGGTGGCTTCTCCAACAGTTCAGTTTCTGGATTCAGAGAGCTAGCATCTTCTTTACCTAAAATTCTTCTCAAAAGGAATTTAAACTTTGCAATTTAAATAATGATATTTTTTACATTCCCCCCATTAAGAGGGTGATTGACAAATACAGGATCACTTAGGGATGCATGGCTGAGGTATGAGGTATAAAAATCAATTGGCAAGAGATATTAAAAAGGCATCAGAAAAATCGAAATAAAAAAAGAAAAATTTCTGGATGAAAATATAGACTATCAGTCTTATGTGTAAAAATTCCAAGTAAAAAGAAAAATAAATCTATAACAGGTCCTTCTATCAGGGCCCAATTAAAATGATCTAAGCAATGATGCACTTACCCAGTAAGTAGCCAGGACTACAGAAAAGTACCACACTATGAAAGGCAGAAAAGGGGACCAGATTATATGAGCCAAAGTTTCGGGGATACTCATCTGTGAGTATTTTCAAAGTGAGTGTGGACACAAGGAAAGCCTATGTCTAGCAATGATAAACACAGTAACCTCGAGTCTTCACACTAGATTCAAGACCTTTGTATTGGCCTAGAAGTGCATCAATCCATCCTGGATTGGCCTTTCTTTGGCTCTGTGCAATGGCTCTTGTGTGTATATCTTGTCCTGGAATCAGACAGAATCATTAAGCAAAGTCCCATAACTTTTAAATAATTAGTGGCATCATTTTTATAGTCACAAGCCTTTTTGGGCATTCTCTGACAAATGTATTTCAAACTTATAGTACTGAAAAATCAAAAGGTTAAAGAAAATCTTAATATTGGTGACATGTGCTTCAAATATAAAAGGAGAGAAAAAATTTAAAAAAACATGAAAAAGTATATTGCACATGCAAGAAAAATATAATAATAAAAGAGCTTTAAAAAATTCAAAAATGTAGCTTATAATCATTGACATTCTGTGTCAGCTAAGAAAATAAAGATTACAAGTCTTTCTCACAAAAAATGAGATCCATTTCCTCTTAATGTCTAGCCATGCTCCATTGTGAGTATGAGGTAAATGAATTGAACAAGGTTAACAATTTTTCATTTTTAAAAATACTGTAGTACAAATATGTAGGCATCAAAATCCCCAAAATTCTCAATAGCCCAATTAATTACAATAGCAAACAAACACACTTTCATATTTCACATAAGTTGCTGTATGGCATTTTTAAAAACCTATGAATTGATGGATATTTGTCACAAGTTTTTACAATCATAGAAAATCTTTCAACCTTGGTAATAAACATATTTTTAAACAAAGTAAAACTCATCTTGGGTTTAGAACATAATCAAGAAATCTATATATCATTCTGGTGCAAGTAAAGTAGTGGGCTGAAGAGTATAAATAAAGGGATGCTCCTTATTTTGGAGGCTTATAGGGATACAAATGCCCTGAGATTAACTGCCCCAACTTCCATTCACATATTTAGAAATGTGGGAAGGTTGGGGGTTATAAAATGTATTTCACTTCAGCTACAATTGGCCTTACCTCGTGGTAGGGGCAGGTAAAAATAACCAGAGATTGTTTAAAAAAATTCCAAAATCATAATTAAAAAACCCTTAAAATCATTTGAGATATTTAGCACATTAAATCTTCCAAAGGTTGTTATACAATTATAACCAGTCCTGAAGTCCATCCATCCTCTATGTGAGAATTTACAAAGTCAAAATAGAAAGGCTGTTTTTTTTATCCATATGGGCTTAATTACAATAATATTTGTTCAATAGTTATAGGGGAAAAGCAACAGAATTTTAAAACTCAGTACTTTCAAAATAAATTCAATCAACCTTCAGTGTAACAGAATAATATTCAATCAAGTAATATATGAATTTAACATCACAAAGTTAAACCTTAAACAAAAATGCAATAGAATACAGAGATTTTTATAAACCATTAGAGTCTGAAATGCCTTGAAATATAGTCTCTAGTCTCTTTTAAGTTCTTTAGGTGTATTTTTTTTGTTGCTGTTGTTTGTTGTTTTTAATTGTCCATTTAGATGCCTATTATCCGAAGGCAGAGTGGTAAGGGCTAGGCAGTGGGCTCTGAGCGATCTGCTCGGGGCCACACAGCTGGGAAGTATCTGAGGACAGATTTTAACCCAGGACCACATGTCTTTAGGTCTGGTTCTCAGTTCATTGAGCCACCCATTTGCCCCTCCAAAGTTGAAACTTTGGGCTGAATCGTTCTTCTGGCACACAGGTGAAATCAATGAAGTTACCAGAACAGTCAAAAGGTATCTTTTTAAACAGCCCATTGCTTAAAAGTCTGTTTGAAAAGTCTGTTTCTTCTCCTCTCCCTTTTCTCTCTCCCCTGATATGATCCCTCCTCCCTCCCCAGTACACGTGGAGCCCAGGCCACCCATGTGGAGCCAATACCCCTTCCCCATTTTTTTGTTACCAACTGATAGAAATGAGTCCTGAGTGATCTGCTCCAAGGAACTGGGTTTGTTGGGCAGGCAGGTCACCAGGTAATTGCAATCTTGATTGAATCAGGTGGGCCAGGTGAGAGAGAGAAAAACCACTGGGTGGGCAGGGCCAGGAGCCAGAGTGCAGACAAACAGGGCCAGGAGCTCGGGCACCAGGTGAGAGGCCAGGAGCAGAAGCAGGAGAGGGCCGCAGGCAGGAGCTGATCAAGATGGTTTTCTAAAAAGCATCTTGGAGAAACGTGGCTTAAAAAAAATTCTAGGCACTAGCTATTAAAGATTAAATCAGAAGATTGAGAGTTTTTCCTCCCATTAGGTCGCCAAACTTTAGAGTTTAAAATTTAGGGGAGACTGAGGCAGGTAGAAATTAGTTTCTCTCTGCAAGGAGTATTATATTTTTAGAGGTTTATTGAAGATTAAGGATTAAAGAAAATACAGGATAAGAAACATGTGGTGCCTAGGCCACAGAGGCCTAGACAAGACCTCACCTACATTATGGAAAGAGCCGCGTCTGCTCCAAAATGGAAGTCCAAAAAGAGAGAGAGAGCCCACCTATGGGGAAGACCCTTTAAATAAAATTTTGTTCTCATCCCAGGTGAGAATTCAGTGAGATTAGCGGGAATTCTGGGAGCTAGCAAGGACTCCTGGGGAATGGAGTCCAGAGTTCAAATCTCAATTTTACAAAACTCAGCAGTGTTATGGCTGGGTCAAAGGGCAGGCAGTCTTAAAGCCTTTTGGGCATAGATCCAAATTGCCATCCAGAATGGTTGAATCAATTCACAACTCCACCAGAAATGCATGTGTCCCAATTTTGCCAATTCCCTTCCAACATTTATCATCTTCCCTTACCGTCATATTGGCCAATTTGCTAGGTATGAGGTAGTACCTCATAGTTATTTTGATATACATTTCTCAAAAAGATACTTCTTAAACAGCAATGTATGGTGGATAAAACCTGTCAAGGAAATTTGAAGAAAGGTGGTTACCAGAGTATTGTGTAGGAGATGAAGGAGGAAGTCTCCTACGCATGAAAGTATTCTCTGCAAGAATAATCAAGAGCCCCATGCATTATTGACAGGTTGGTGGTATGGCTTCCAATGCATTGTATGCTATCCTCATATTAGTACATACAAAGGATTACCATTTGATTTTTTCTATATTTATTTATGGGAACTGTCTTGGCTTAATCTTTTTCTTTATTTCCTGCTACCTATTTCTAAAAGAAAGAGATCTTAAAAAAAAATAAGTTCGACTTCCGAGTAATCATGGCTACAGAGTAGACACGGCTGGCTTCCTCCCCTCAGACCCAACAACATAGACGATCTCAAAAGACCCCCCCCAAAAAAAACATCCTCATAAGAACAGTGAGACCCCACACTAAGGCACAGCAGAAGGTAGGTGGGACTCTGGCATTTCCACAATATAAGGGAACGAAAAGCTGACTCCTCCTCCCCCCCCCCATGCCAACAGAGCCAGAGTTTAAGTCAGCACTGGCCAGAATGAACAAGTGAGGGAGGGACACCTCAGGACTGAACAAGGGGAAGCCCCAGGTCTGGGGACCTGATTAAGACTACCAAGGACCCACTCCTATGAGTAGTAAAACCTGAAACCCCAGCAGGTGGGCAAGGGGAATGCAGATCGTGGGTACCCAAAAATAGCATGCTATAATCAACGACTATGCAAAAGGATCCCCTGAAGTGAGCAAGGGGCATCCACAGATCTTGGGAGCTAAGTAAAACCACCAAATAGCCACACCTGAGAGCAGTAACACCCGAAATGCTGGCAGGCAGTGGAGGGCAGACCCTGGGCTCCCCCAGGAAGACAGCGCAGCTGCAGAGAACTGACAATTTGCCTGAGGCTAAAGCCTTGAGCATTAAACCCTTACACTAAGAGTAAGCCCTCCTCACTCAGATTTCTGACTGGAAAGGGGAGAGAAAAAAACATAGAGATGGCAAACAGTGCTCAGGGTCAGCCTCCCAACACCAAGAAAAGCAAGAAGAAGGGGGGTGACTTTGGACACTTCTTATGGAGCGAAAATACAGAATACAGAGGAAATAGAAGAGGAAACACAAACAAATGCTCCAAAACCTTCCAAAAGAAATGGAAATTGCCACAAGCTCTTGAAGAATTTAAATTGAAACTTATAAAAACGATGGAAGCCTTCTGGCAGGAAAAATGGGAAATAATGCAAAAGGAACTCAGCAATCTAAGGGACCAAAATACGCAAATGCAGAAACAGCTCGAAGCCTCAAAAAGCAGGTCAGACCAAACTGAAAGGGAAAACCAGTCTTTAAAGGTCAGAATCAAGCAACTGGAAGACAATGATCTTGCAAAAGAGCAAGAATTAATAAAGCAAAGTCAAAAGACTAAGGAATTAGAAGATAACATAAAATATCTCACTGACAAGGTGACTGACCTGGAAAACAGAGAAAGGAGAGACAATCTGAGAATCATTGGTCTACCAGAAAAGCCAGAAATAAACAGTAATCTTGACATCATAATACAAGATATCATCCAAGAAAACTGCCTGGAGATTCTAGAACAAGGGGACAAAATGGGCATTGAAAGAGTTCACAGAACACACTCTACACTAAATCCCCAAAAGACAACTCCTAGGAAAGTAATTGCCAAATTCCAAAGCTTCCAAGCAAAAGAAAAAATCTTACAAGAAGACAGAAAAAGACAATTTAGTATAAAGGAACACGAATCAGGGTCACACAAGACCTAGCAATTTCCACCCTGAATGACCATAAGGCCCAGAACATGATATTCAGAAAGGCAAGAGAACTCAGTCTTCAACCAAGAATCAGCTATCCATCAAAACTGACTATATACTTCCAGGGGAAAGTATGGGCATTAAACAAAATACAAGATTTCCAAGTATTTGTAAAGAAAAGACCAGAGCTCTGCAGAAAGTTTGACATCCAAACACAAAGAGCAAGAGAAACATGAAAAGGTAAATATGAAGGAAAGGGAAAAGGAGAAAAATGTTATCTTTTTCTTTTATTCAAACTCTAGTCCATAAGGACTACATTTATATCAAATTACATATATTAATATGTGGGGAAAATGTAATGTGTAACTCCCCAAAATTGTATGCATCATTAGAGTAGTAAGAAGAATCATGCATAGAGAAAGTTTGGGGCATCAAGACAATATGGAGAAAGGGGAGTAGGGAGAAAGATAAAGGGAGAAGGGGAATCATTGATGGTACTAAGATATACTCCAAGAAATAGAAAAAAACTACATAGAATAATCTTTATCATTCAAAGATTCACATGGGAAGGGGAGGGGACAAATTCTCCTATAAGGAGAGGAAGAGAGTTTTTACTTAAACTTTACTCTCAGAGAAATCAACTCAGAGAGGGAAGAACATCTAGATCCATTAGGATCTTGAATTCTATCTTATCCAACAGGGTAAGGGAGAAGGGAAAACCAAGGGGGAGAGTGGGGGAAGGAATACAAAAAGGGAGGGAAGGAGAGGAGGGAGGGGAAGGAAACAAAAAGGGAGGGGCTAGAGAGGGAAGCATATCAAGGGAAGGGACTAGGGGGACTGATTTAAAGTAAATCACTGGTTTGAAACGTTATAGCTAAAGAAGAAAGGTCAGAATTAGGGGAGGATATCAAAATGCCAGGGAATTCACAAGTGACAATCATAACTTTGAATGTGAATGGGATGAACTCACTCATAAAATGTAGACGAATAGCAGAATGGATTAGAATCCAAAACCCTACCATATGTTGTCTTCAAGAAACATACAAGAGGTGGGTAGATACTTACAAGGTCAGAATTAAAGGATGGAGTAAGACCTTATGGGCCTCAACTGATAGGTAGAAGGCAGGAGTTGCAATCATAATATCTGACAAAGCCAAAGCAAAAATAGACCTGATTAAAAGGGATAGGGAAGGTAAATATATTTTGTTAAAAGGGAGTATAGACAATGAGGAAATATCACTATTCAACATGTATGCACCAAATGGAATAGCACCCAAATTTCTAATGGAGAAACTAGGAGAATTGAAGGAGGAAATAGACAGTAAAACCATATTAGTGAGAGATCTGAACCAACCACTATCAAATTTAGATAAATCAAATCAAAAAATAAATAAGAAAGAGGTAAAAAAGTGAATTAAATCTTAGAAAAATTAGAGTTAATAGACACATAGAGAAAAATAAATAGGGACAAAAAGGAATACACCTTCTTCGCAGCACTACATGGCACATTCACAAAGATTGACCATACACTAGGTCACAGAAACATGAAATACAAATGCAGAAAAGCAGAAATAATAGATGCAAACTTTTCAGATCATAAGGCAATAAAAATAATGATCAATAAGGGTACATGGAGAGCTAAACCAAAAATTAATTGGAAATTAAATAATATGATACTCCAAAATTGGTTAGTTAGAGAACAAATCATAGAAACAATTAATAATTTCATTGAGGAAAATGACGATGGTGAGACACCCTTTCAAACCTTTTGGGATTTAGCCAAAGGAGTACTCAGAGGAAAATTCATATCCCTGAGTACATATATTAAAGAATTAGGGAGAGCAGAGATCAATGAATTGGAAATGCAAATAAAAAAACTTGGAAGTGAACAAATTAAAACCCCCCAGAAGAAAACCAAACTAGAGATCCTAAAAACTAAGGGAGAAATTAATAAAATCGAAAGTGAAAGAACTATTGAACTAAAAAATAAGGCCAGAAGCTGGTACTTTGAGAAAACAAACAAAATAGACAAAGTACTGGTCAATCTAATTTAAAAAAGGAAAGAAGAAAAGCAAATTAACAGCATCAAAGATAAAAAGGGGAGACTCACCTCCAATGAAGAAGAAATTAAGGCAATCATTAAAAACTACTTTGCCAAATTATATGGCAATAAATATACCAACCTAGGTGATGTGGATGAATATTTACAAAAATATAAATTGCCTAGACTAACAGAAGAAGAAATAGATTTCTTAAATAATCCCATATCAGAAAATGAAATCCAACAGGCCATCAAAGAACTTCCTAAGAAAAAATCCCCAGGGTCTGATGGATTCACACGTGAATTCTATCAAACATTCAAAGAACAGCTAATCCCAATACTATACAAATTACTTGACATAATAAGCAAAGAGGGAGTTCTACCAAATTCCTTTTATGACACAAACATGGTACTGATTCCAAAACCAGGCAGGTCAAAAACAGAGAAAGAAAACTGTAGACCAATCTCCCTAATGAATATAGATGCAAAAATCTTAAATAGGATACTAGCAAAAAGACTCCAGCAAGTGATTAGGAGGGTCATTCACTATGAACAAGTAGGATTTATGCCAGGAATGCAAGGCTCGTTCTATATTAGAAAAACCATTGACCATATCAACAAGCAAACCAACAAAAATCGCATGATTATCTCAACAGACACAGAAAAAGCCTTTCATAAAGTACAACACCCATTCCTATTAAAAACACTAGAAAGCACAGGAATAGAAGGGTCTTTCCTAAAAATAATAAACAGTATATATCTAAAACCATAAGCTAACATCATCTGCAATGGGGATAAACTAGATGCATTCCTAATAAGATCAGGAAGGAAACAAGGATGCCCATTATCACCTCTATTATTTAACATTGTACTAGAAACACTAGCAGTAGCAATTAGAGAAGAAAAAGAAATCAAAGGCATTAAAATAGGCAAGGAGGAGACCAAGTTATCGCTCTTTGCAGATGATATGATGTTCTACTTAAAGAATACTAGAGAATCAACCAAAAAGCTAGCCTAAATAATCAACAACTTTAGCAAAGTTGCAGGATACAAAATAATCCCATATAAGTCATCAGCATTTCTACATATTTCCAACACAGCTCAGCAGCAAGAATTAGAAAGAGAAATCCCATTCAAAATCACCCTTAGACAAAATAAAATACTTAGGAATCTATCTCCCGAGACAAACACAGGAACTATATGAACACAACACAAAACACTCTCCACACAACTAAAACTAGACCTGAGCAATTGGAAAAACATTAACTGCTCATGGGTAGGATGAGCCAATATCATAAAAATGACCATCCTACCAAAACTCATTTATCTATTTAGTGCTATACCCATTGAACTTCCAAAAAAAAATTTTAGTGATTTAGAAAAAAACATAAAAAAGTTCTTTTGGAAGAATAAAGGATCAAGGATATCCAGGGAAATGAAAAAAAAAATACAAAGGAAGGTGGCCTTGCAGTCCCAGATCTCAAACTCTATTATAAATCAGTAATCATCAAAACAATTTGGTACTGGCTAAGAGACAGAAAGGAGGATCAGTGGAATAGACTTGGGACAAGTGACCTCAGCAAGACAGTCTATGACAAACCCAAAGATCCCAGCTTCTGGGACAAAAACCCACTATTTGACAAAAACTGCTGGGAAAACTGGAAGACAGTGTGAGAGAGATTAGGTTTGGATCAACACCTCACACCCTACATCAAGATAAACTCAGAATGGGTGAATGACTTGAACATAAGGAAGGAAACTATAAGTAAATTAGGTGAACACAGAATAGTATACATGTCAGATCTGTGGGAAGGGAAAGACTTTAAAACCAAGCAAGACATAGAGTCACAAAATGTAAAATAAACAATTTTGATTACATCAAATTAAAAAGTTTTCATACAAACAAAACCAATGTAACCAAAATGAGAAGGGAAGCAACAAATTGGGAAACAATCTTCATAACAAAAAACTCTGACAAAGGTCTAATTACTCAAATTCATAAAGAGCTAAATCAATTGTACAAAAAATCAAGCCATTCTCCAATTGATAAATGGGCAAGGGACATGAACAGGCACTTTTCAGCCAAAGAAATCAAAACTATTAATAAGCACATGAAAAAGTGCTTTAAATCTCTTATAATCAGAGAGATGCAAATCAAAACAACTCTGAGGTATCACCTCAGACCTAGCAGATTGGCCAACATGACAGCAAAGGAAAGTAATGAATGCTGGAGGGGATGTGGCAAAGTCGGGACATTAATTCATTGCTGGTGGAGTTGTGAATTGATCCAGCCATTCTGGAGGACAATTTGAAACTACGCCCAAAAGGCGATAAAAGAATGTCTACCCTTTGATCCAGCCATAGCACTGCTGGGTTTGTACCCCAAAGAGATAATGGGGAAAATGACTTGTACAAGAATATTCATAGCTGCGCTTTGTGGTGGCCAAAAATTGGAAAATGAGGGGATGCCCTTCAATTGGGGAATGGCAGAACAAATTATGGTATATGTTGGTGATGGAATACTATTATGCAAAAAGGAATAATAATGTGGAAGAATTCCATGGAGACTGGAACAACCTCCAGGAAGTGATGCAGAGCGAAAGGAGCAGAACCAGGAAAACATTGCACACAGAGACTGATACACTGTGGTACAATTGAACGTAATGGACTTCTCTATTGGTGTCAATACAATGTCCCTGAACATTCTGCAGGGAGCTAGAAGAAAAAATACTATTCACAAGCAGAGGACAAATTGTGGGAGTAAAAACACCGAGGAAAAGCAACTGCTTGACTACAGGGATTGAGGGGACATGACTGAGGAGAGACCCTAAATGAACACCCTAATGCAAATACCAACAACATGGAAATGGGTTCAAATCAAGCACACATGTGATACCCAGTGGAATTGAGCGTCAGCTATGGGAGGGGTGGGGGGGGGAGGAAAAGAAAATTATCTTTGTTTCCAATGAATAATGTATGAAAATGACCAAATAAAATAATGTTTAAAAAAAACACCTCATTGTCATAGAGAGAAGGACAGAAATTTCAAAATATGTGCCTAGAATTTGACTTGGTAAATTGGAACTTGCATGGAACTTTTCATGTATCTGCTGTAATCCTCCTGGTAAAAAATAATAATTCTACATCAAAAGAGGGGTAAGATAAGTTGGAGAACTCCTGGCGTAAATCTTAGAAAAATGCAAATATCAGAGATTTCTGAATGATACCATTTTCTGTTGGGGAAGAAATTTCAGAATTCAGTTTAGTCTTCAAGTGAGGGAGTGAGAAAGCAAGTGTTCTAGTTCTTTTTGAAAGACTTCAGTTTGATTCCACTGCTGCCCAGTAGGAAAGGTGAACTTTGCGATGATTTCTTTAAGCATGTTGCCATGTTCTGTTATACTCTCCCCTTCCTCCTCTCTACTGGGTTCCCAGGAGATAAAGGAACAAAATAGTCCAGGTTGATTCAGAAGTTCAGAGGCTGGAGGAATAAAAGCATTTCAGATTCCCACCATATTTCCCCTGATCCCACAATTTGTAGTCTTCAAGTCTACCTGAAAAGAAGAACAAAACATAAAAATAGCTTTCAGTATAGATGTGAATAACCCAATAAATATTGAAACACTACATATGATAATTGTGTGGTGTTCAGCTAAAAACAAAATATTTTCACGCCATGGATTCACAAAGTTACAGATCTAAGAATACTGAGACAAAGAGATTCATATGGCAAAAAGAATTACTGAATGACTTGAAATTGTTAAGGAATTTATTTTCTATTTTTAACTTCAATAATATTTTCTGTTTTCCCAGTTACATGTAAAAACAATTTTTAGCACGTTTGCTGATATTTTGAGTTCCAATTTTCTCTGCCTTTCTTCTCTTCCCATTCCCTTAGATGGTAAACAATTTGATATAGGTTATAGATATACTATCATACAAAATATATTTCCATATTTATCATATTATACACAGAAACATATATAATATATTATTTAATTTAATTATTTTATATAATAATTAATATATCAAATAATATATTCTATATAATATATATAATTTAAATATACATTAAATAGATATAAAGATATAAAACTTAAAAGAAAATAAAGTGAAAAATATATTCTTCAGTTGCCATCAGTTCTTTTGATATAGATAGCATTTTTCATCATAAGTCCTTGGAGTTTTCTTGGTTCTTTGTACTGCTAATAATAGTTGCCAGGCTATTTCTGTTAACGTATATAATGTTCTGGTTTGGTTCACATCAGTTTTTTGCATCAGTTTTTGTAGGTTTTTATGAAATCATCATGTTCATCATTTCTAATAGTATTCCATCACCATCATATAGTACAGAGTCTTCAATATTTCTCCAATTGATGGACATTTTCTCAATTTCCAATTTTTTCCATCACAAAAAGTTGCTATAAATAATTTTGTACATGTAAGTCCTCCCTTTTTTATCTTTTTGAGATACAAACCTAAGAGTGGTATGCTGTAATTTTATATCCCTTTGGGCACAGAAGAACTTCCTTTCTTTAGAAAAAAGTTTACCCAAGTCAGGACCTTATCAATGTATGACCTGACTCTTTTTTAGGCCTACTTTAAGTAACTATATTAGAATAAGTTTTAATGAATATTTTCCTCAAATGAAGGTTTGATAACTTAGGAAATATTATCTCCTTTTAGAACAGGACTTTATTAAACATAGACCTCCTAGTTGCTGAGCTATTATTTTTCAGAAGTTTTAAGATAAGACCTTCTAAGATATCACTAATTCTACTGAAAAAAAGTGTGGGGAGGAAAAGTTAGGTGGTGCAGTACATAGAGGGTCAGGCCTGGAGTCAAGAAGACTAATTCATTTTCCTGACTTCAAATCTGGACTCAGACATTTCCTAGCGGTGTGACCCTGAGCAAGTCACTTGACCCAGTGTATCTTAGTTTCTTCATCTATAAAATGAGCTGGAGAAGAAAATGGCAAATGACTCCAGTACCTTTGCCAAGAAAACCCCAGTGGGGTCATGAAGAGTCAAAAATGACTGAAAGGACTAAAAAATAACAAAGCATGTGTCTAAAAATGGTACCCTGCTCCTTCCCCATTCAGTAAATTACATGGCTCCCTAATATCTTCCAGAATCAAATGTGAACTCTGATGGATTTTCAAGTCTTTTAGAACCTGGTGCCTTCCTCTCTCCTTACACTTACAGTCTTCTTAAACCTTAATCCCTTCTATACCCTCCAGTGCAAGTGACCTTGTTCTTCCCTCTAATACTCCTTGTATTGACTCATTCCCTTGATGTTCCCCATGCCTGGAATGCTATCTCTTCTCACTTCTGCCTTCAGGTAGCCCTAGCTTCCTTTAAGTGTCAGTTAACATCCCATTTCTGTGAGAAGTCTTTCCCATCCTTTTTAATGCCAGTTGCTTCTCTGCATTCACTAACTTCAGTTTATCCTGCGTGTATTTTATTTGTACATAATAGTTAGCATATTTTCTTTTCTATTAGGCTATGAGAACTTTAAGAATCAAAAATGTTTTTTTTGCTTTTCTATGCATCCCATTGAGCTTGGCAGTGACTGACACCAAGTAAGCACTTAAGAAATGCTTCTTGACTTGACTATGCTTCTTAATTGCCTCCCTGCATATGGTAACCACTCCAAATTCAATACTCAGAGTAACCCTATGAATTAAGCCACTGTACAATATAGCAAACTTCCTTTCTTTGTTGAACTATATTTTCATGGAGTGATTATTTGTCTTGGAATCAGAAGACCAGTTCAATCCCAGCTCTGACATTTAGAACAGAGAAAAACACACACACACACTCATTCTTCTTTGGAGATTGAGGAGATGTATAGCTATAATATCATACTTATATGTATTCCCTAATGTGAAAAAAATTATTTACCAAAGCAAATCAGTAGCTATTCTATAACTAATAGTATCAGAGATTTGTCTAGGGTAGTTGATGCTGAATTCTGATTGCATATTCCTATAATTAAAAAATATTCAAGTGCCTGCCCCCAGTGTAAGTATATTTATCACTTATTTTTATTAATCATTATAATTACATAAAACAATGTGTGCAAACAGAAACTTAAAAGGATATGATCAAGATAAATTAATATTGAATAACCCCCAAATCAATAGAAGACTTTGGGAATTTATGAGCAAGGTAATGATACAATTGGATCTGCAATTCAGGGAAATTACTTTGGCAGATTATTGAGGATAGATTTATGTAAGTAGAAAGAGAAGAGACAAGAAGATCAATTAGGAGTATATTGCAATCATCTAGGAGAAAGTTTATTAAGGTGGTAGTTATGGTGATAATAAAGAGAAAGGTATAGATGTGAAGAGATGTGGAGGTTGAATCTCTAAGATCTAGCAAGTGGTTGAATCCAAGGGTTTGGGAAGAGGAAGGAGTACAAGGTAAAAACCTGGTTGACTAGACAGATGTTAGCATCCCTAAAAGTAATGAGAAAGTTTAGAAGATGGGAATGTTGGAGTAAATTTAATATGAAAACATATGGAGTTTGGATCTCACTTAAACAAATATACATACCTTCAGATATCTGCCCATCTGGGGATAAAAGCATTGGCCAGTAGACTTTTTCCAAGTCCAAAGTGTTTCAAAATCAAGTGGAATATCATCATTCTTTGAAAGAGGTCAATTAATAATATATAACTGTCAAATTTTCTCTGACTCAAGGCAAGTAGAAAAAAAATCAGGGCAAAGGTAGAGATTTCACTGGCTAGATATAGTCCCAAATGTAAGTACATGATGGATTGACTCAATTGATCCGCACTTTTACATTTATCTAAGTAGAAACTAACTCCTGGTCTCAAAAAGCTGTCCAATTCTCATAAGCATTTGGTAATTGGGTCATTGTTTTACAATTCTATTAACTCAAATAAGAGCTAATTTAATATTAATATTCAGGTAGGACCATGAATTTAGATCTGGAAAGGACCTTACAGGTCATTTAGTTGACTCCTACCTAATTTTAGAAATGAAGAAACTGAGTTTCATAAAATGGTATTAAATGATTATTCATAGTTGGGTACTATCAATTTACCTTAAGCCCCTGTATAAGATCCTATCTACAAACTGGCAAATTTCCCATCATTGTATTGAAAAAAATTCTCTGGTATATTCATTTTCTATCTATTCTAGAAACCACTGAAAAAGCTTAGCTTATAAATGGTAAATGACTCAAACAACAAAAATAATCTATTTTCCCCCAAAAATTAAAATATAATTTGGCATAGCACATTTTCTCTGGTTAGAGTATTCCCCTAGTAACACACTCTGTGGATGACTAGTTATTTATTTGAATCATTTAGAGCTATTCGAAGACAGATGAGCTTAAATCACAACTTTAAACAATGCAAAATGGGTTTAGAATTTCTCAAACATCTGTTAATTTTTCATACATACTGACTTCATTAGGATAATTTACCTTACAGAGTAATTCCCAAAAAGACTCTAGGCTGTAAGGCATAGAAAAAGGGGAGATTTAGTTATGCAAATGATTTTCATTCAAACAGTGCCCAGTGAACAACTGAGAGAAGAAGTGACTAAAACTGCATGTTAATAACCTTTACTGTGTATCATAGCTCCAGGAAAGCAGCACCTGGAGAGCGAAAAGATCACACAATACAAATGCAGATTTTTGTGTGATATCTTGGCCTGTCAATACCTCAAGCACAAGTTACCTCATGAATTTCTTCTGATTCTCTTATATCACACTGTGAGATACCCTGGAGATGCCCCAAATCTTCCTATATTCATAGCCATACCTACAACCTACTTGACTGGGGTTATTTCTCCAGCTAGACTGAGATTTTCTAATGATCCAAGTCCATGAGGCCATCTTTGAAAATCATATTTTTGTTAACAAATGGCCAAGGTAATTAGTTTATCAGCCATAATTACCTCAGGCTTGCTAGCACCTAGGAACTATCCCTGATCTCTGATCAGTCAAATGCTAATACTGATGACCATCACCTTAAGTCACTCCTCATTCTTGAAATTAAGAAGAAATATAGAAAATATTGAAATGAGCTTTTGCATTCCATCAAGCTTTCTTTTGCATAATGAAGGCTTATAGCAGATTGTATACTTAGAGATGCAAAGTACAGAGAGAGAGAGAGAGAGACAGAGAGAGAGAGAGAGAGAAGTTCTAAGAACCAGAACCTCTAGAGGATTATGGTCTTTCCAAAAAGAATATGTGTGCTAATTCAGTATCCCTACATTTACTTGCAATTCCTCTGAGACAATTGGAAGTCATACTGGGAAGAGATAAGGAAATAGAATCTTTTTGACCAGTCTAAGTTTACTTCTTAGGTATTCTGTAAACCAGCAACTACTCCCTTAGATCAATGTTAATGTTTTGTTATTTATATTTTAATATATTTCATTTCCATTGTAATCCTTTTTATTTATACATTTAAAATATTATTAGTAGAAGGGGTTATAATAGGCTTTGCCAGACACTCCAAAGGGTTCTAGCACACAAAATAGAAGAACCCCTGCCTTAGTTGCTTTAAAGCCTTATGTATCCAAAAGCTCTAGAATTAGAATGTGATAGGGTGGAGTGGATAGTAAAGCAAGATTCTAAGGAAAGGCCATACAACAAGCTTTCATCTGTGTGAATTTCAAAACTACTTCACCCTAATCAGACCATTCTTTAGAAGATAGGATTTAGCTATTTCCTGATCAGTAACAAAGGAGATACTTGGAATAACAGAATCAGGTCTTGGAAACTCTGCATTCTCCACCCTACTCAGTTTGACAAGATTTTTAAGGTCTGCATCAAACTCAAGATTTAATTTGTATGAGGAGATGGTCTTTAACAGACATGTGCAAAAAAAGGACAGACCTCTGGGCTGTCCTGGAGTCAAGCTTGATCCACCATTGGACCATTGGCACATGTGAGATACAGAAAGATGATGTAAAAACGTCCATATAAGGACATCACTTCCTGCCTCATGCCTCTTTCCCTGTAGAGATGACTCTGGTTGGCAGCGTGCTAAATGTTCTAATGTCTTGAAGTGTTGGATGGTGAGTTTGCCCTGGAGCTAATTTCAGGTTTGGGCATCTTAGCTAAGCCTCAAACCCTTACTTTCTAGATCTCCTATCTTCCTGCCTGGTATTAGCCCCTTCTTTCCTCCTTCTTCTTAACATCTTCTCTACTATACCAATTAAATCACCATAAAATTTGGCAGCTGACTTGGGTATTTTATTATTTGGAATTCACCCTTTACATCTGAAAACCAATATATGTACACAGTTGATATTTCAATAGCACTTTGGGTTTAAAAGGAGGTTTTCTCACACTAATCCAGTGAGGTAGGTGTTATAAATATTGTTAAATCCACTATATAGATAAGACGACTGAGTCTCAAAGAAGTGGTCTAATCATCCGTTGCTGCATAGCTAGCAAATGAGAGCAATGACTTGAATTCCAGTCTTTAAAGTCTTTCTACCAATCCTGCTTCTCTTACTGCACCCTCTCCCCACCAAGCGGTTCCAATGTTCTCTGAAAAGGAAGGGAGAGGTGTTGAAATATAAGACAATGCTATTAGAATAATGACTTGACTGCAGTTTACTGAATATGAAGCCCAAGCATTTAAAAAAGAAAAACCTCACTAGTTTCCCCAAGTGTTAACATACAGACTGGCCATGTTGCCATGGTATTGGAATATTATTTAACTGTGGGTTGCTCCAGGATCCTGGTACTCAATTAGAAGCGGGTAATAATCAGTTGGTATTCAAAACCCAGGATCTTATAATTGAGAAATTATTCAGGCCACTGAATAAGTTAAGTCTGTGCACAGCAGGCAACCCCTTCCCACTCTCCAAGACTACCTCCTTTTCCAGGATCTGGCTTTGCTCAGCCCGTTCCTCATGTTTCTCAGAAGACAGTCCAAAAGTCTGACCTTCTCTTGTCCTGTTTATAAACAATAATATTTGATTGCATGTGAATTATTTCTGCTCAATGATAAATGAATTCCTTCCAAACCAGTGGAAGAGGGGAGAAAGACTTGAGGAAGTACATAATGAATGCAAATTAAACTCTTTGGGGGTGTTTCTGCTGGGTGACAGGAAGGACACATGCCCTAAGACTCACCATTCTTCAGCAAGTTTCATTGTATATAAGTGGTCCTGTTTCAAAGGTTCCATTTTGACCTGTGCTATCTCTGAATCTGTGTAATGAGCAACTGTGCTATAATGAGCTTCTAATATAATTGAAAATCACTGGAGCTTTGACATGCTGTAGAAATGTAGGCCACCCTATAGCATCATTGGGACAAAGCCAGAAGGATCTTAAGGATTATCTAGTTATAGTCATATCTCTGGAACTGGAAGGGGCTCCAAAGGTCACCTAGTCTAAGACCCTCATTTTATTAAAATTAAAAAAAACCTGAAACCTATGGAGGCTAATAATAGGCTAGCAATATATACCTTGTTAAAATTGTGAGATGATTTATAAATGGTATCTGTTGGAATTGTACCATTTTACATAATAGTAATATAGTGGCTTAAAGTTTGCAGAATGCTTCAAAATTTTTATCTCATTTGATCTTTAAGACAATCCTAGGAGATAGGTGTTATTATTATCTGAGTTTTATAAATGAGAAAAACAGGAGAGACAGATATTAAGTGACTTCTCTCGGGTCACACTGTATACTGAAGTAGGATTTGAAAATGTCTTCCTGACTCCAAGGCCAGAACTCTTTCAAGTGTATCACCCAGCTCCCCAACTTCTCCCCTCTTATATTACTCCCCACCCCAACACCCACTTTCTTATTCCCCTTCTACCTCTCTAGAGGTTAAGATAGGATTCTATACCCCAATGAGTCTGGCTGTTCTTCCTTTTCTGAGCCAATTCCACTGTGATAGCCTTTTTATCACCCCCATGCCTCCCAATGTGATATAATTTACATCATTTTACTTCTTTTCCTATTTCTCTTACTACAATCCTCTTTTTCACACCTAGATTTTTTTTCTATATAATCCTAAATAGATTACTACCATACCGGCTATCTATGCATACTTGTTTCAAGTACTACGATAATATAACAGTTTGTAAAAGTTAATGATGTCTTTTCATCAAGGAATATAAACAATTTGACCCAATGTAAGCCCCTAATTTTTTTCTGTTTCTTATTTACCTTTTTACTCTTATCTTGATTTTTGTATTTGGACATCAAATTTTCTTTTTAAGTCTGGTCATTTCTTCAGCTTGGAAATCTACTACTTTATTAAACGACTATACTTTCTCCTCAAAGAATATAATCAGTTTTGATGGGAAGGAGACTCTCAGTTGTAAGGCCAGTTCCTCTGCCTTCCACAATATCCTATTCCAAGCCTTCCAGTCCTTCAATGTGGGTGCTGCCAGATCCTGCGTAACCCTGAATGGGGCTCCATAATATTTAATTTTTTTTTCTTTCTAGGTTTTCGCAATATCTTCTCCTTGTCTTGGGAGCTCTTCAACTTGGATATAACATTCCTAGGAGTTGTTCTTGGTTTGGGGTGTGAGATGTTGATCAAAACCTAATCTCTTCCATACTGTTTTCCAATTTTCCCAACAGTTTTTGACAAATAGTGGATTTGTGTCACAAAACCTATCTTGCTAAGGTCACTTACCCCAAGTCTATTCCAATGATCCTCCCTTCTGTCTCTTAGACACTACCATATTGTTTTTGTGACCACTGCTTTGTAGTACAGTTTAAGATCCAATACTGTGAGGTCCTCATCTTTCACATTATTTTTCATTAGTTCCCTTGATATTCTTGATCTTTTATTCTTCCAAATAAACTTTGTTATTGTTTTTTCTAATTCATTAAAAAAAGTTTTTTGCTAGTTCGATAGGCATAGAACTAAATAAGTAAATTAGTTTGGGTAGAATTGTCCTTTTTATTATGTTAGCTAATCCTACCCTTGAGCAATTAATGTTATTCCAATTATTCAGAACTTGTTTTAATTGTGTGGAGAGTGTTTTGTAGTTGTGTTCATATAGTTCCTGTGTTTGTCTTGGCTGATAGGTTCCTAAGTCTTTTATATTGTCTAGAGTGATTTTAAATGGAATTTCTCTTTCTAATTCTTGCTGCTGAGATGTGTTGGAGATATATAGAATTGCTGATGACTTATGTGAGTTTCTTCTGTATCCTGAAACTTTCCTAAAGTTGATTATTTCCACTAGCTTTTTAGTTGATTCTCTAGGATTCTTTAAGTAGACCATCATATCATCTGCAAAGAGTAATAGCTTGGTCTCCTCACTACCTATTTTACCTTCAATTTCTTTTTCTTCTCTCATTGCTACTACAAGTGTTTCTAGTAAAATGTTAAATAATAAAGGTGATAATAGACATCCTTGTTTCATTCCTGATCTTATTGGGAATACTTCTAATTTAACCTCATTGTAGATGATGCTTGTGGATGGTTTTCGATATATACTGTTTATTATTTTTAGAAAAGGCCCATCTATTCCTATACTTTCTAGTGTTTTCAATAGGAATGAGTGTTGTTTTGTCAAAGTTTTGTTTTTTTTTCTGCATCTATTGAGTGGTTTGCTTGTTGATATGGTCATTTATGTGAATGGTTTTCCTAATATTGAACCATCCTTGCATTCCTGGTATAAATCCTATCTTATCATAATTAATAACTCACATGATCACTTGCTGGAGTCTTTTTCCTACTATCCTATTTAAGATTTTTGCATCTATGTTCATTAAGGAGATTGGCCTATAGTAGTTTTCTTTCTCTGTTTTTGATCTACCTGGCGTTGGAATATATTTGTGTCATAAAAGTAATTTGGTAGAAGTCCTTCTTTGCTTATTATGTCAAATAGTTTCTATAATGTTGGGATTAATTATTCTTTGAATGTTTCATAGAATTCACTTTTGAATCCCTCAGGCCCTAGGAATTTTTTTCTTATAGAGTTCTTTGATGATTTGTTCAATTTCTTTTCTGATATGGGGTTATTTAAGCTATTTCTTCTATTAATCTAGGCAATTTATATTTTTATAAATATTCATCCATATCAATTAGATTGCCATATTTATTGCCATATAATTGGTCAAAATAGTTTTTAATGATTGCCTTAATTTCCTCTTCATTAGAGGTGAGGTTTCCCTTTTCATTTTTGATACTGTTAATTTGGTTTTTTTCTTTCCTTTTTTTTTATTAGATTGACCAGTACTTTGTCTGTTTTATTTATTTTTTTCAAAGTACCAGCTTCTCATCTTGTTTATTAATTCAATAGTTCTTTTACTTTCAGTTTTATTAATTTCTCCTTTAATTTTTTAGCATCTATAATTTAGTTTTCATCTGGGGATTTTTAATTTGTTTGATTTCTAGTTTTTTAATTTGCATGCCCAAATTCTTTGACCTCTGCCCTCCCTAATTTGTTAATATATGAACTCAAGGATATGAATTTCCCTCTTAGTACTGCTTTGTCTGTATGCTATAGATTTTGAAAGGATGTTTCATCATTGTCATTTTCTTCAATGAAATTATTGTTTCTGTGATTCATTCTTTAACCAATTTTGGAGAATCATATTATTTAATTTCCAATTAATTTTATTTGCCTCTACATGTACCCTTACTAATTATTATTTTTATTGCAATATGATCTGAAAAGGTTACATCTATTATTTCTGCTCTTTTGCACTTGTTTGCCATGTTTTTATACCCTAGTTAGTACATGGTATATTTTTGTGAATGTACCATGTACTGCTGAAAAGAAGGTGTATTCCTTTTTGTCCCTATTTATTTTTCATCATATATCTATTAACTCTAATTTTTCTAAGATTACATTCATATCTCTTTCCTCTTTCATATTTATTTTTTAGTTTGATTTATCTAGATCTGATAAAGGTAGGTTCAGGTCTCCCACTAGTATAGTTTTACTATTTATTTCCTCCTTCAACTGCTCTAAGTTATCCTTTAGATATTTGGATGCTATACCATTGGATGTATACATGTTTAGTACTGATATTTCCTCATTGTCTATACTGCCTTTTATCAGGATGTAATTACATTCCCTATCTCTTTTAATCAGATATTTTTATCTTTGGCTTTTTCAGATATAATGATCTCAACTCCTGCCTCCTTTGTCTCATTTGAAGCCCAATAGATTTTGCTCCATCCTTTGACCCTTAACCAGTCTGTGTCTACCTGCCTCATGTGTGTTTCTTGTAAACAACATATGGTAGGATTTTGGTTTCTAATCCACTCCATTATTTGCTTATGCTTTACAGGTGAATTCATCCCATTTACATTCAAAGTCATGACTACAACCCATGTATTCCCCAACATTTTTATTTTCTCTCCTTGTCCTGTCCTTTCCTCTTTCATTATTTCCTTCTACAACAATGTTCTCTTTTTAATCAGTCTCCCTATTTCCCACCCTTATTTTACTTTCCCTTCTCCCTTCTCCCATCTTATTCCTCTCTTATTTTTCTTTTCGGGTCTTTTTAAGCTACTACACACACTTTCCCTCCTTAGTATTGCTTATCTCCCCACACTCCCTTTCCACCCCCTCCCTTTTTTTTAAAAACCTTACCTTCTGTCTTGGAGTCAAAACTGTGTATTGGCTCTAAGGTAGAAGAGTGGTAAGGGCTAGGCAATGGGGGTCAAGTGACTTGCCCAGGGTCACACAGCTAGGAAGTGGCTGAGGCCGGATTTGAACCTAGGACCTCCAGTCTCTAGGGCTGGTTCTCAATCCACTGAACTACCCAGCTGCCCCCAACCCCCTCCCTTTTTATTCACCTTTTATAGTTTTGAAGTTCTATTAAATTTATCCCCCCCTCTCTTTCCCTCCCTTTTTTAACTCTCCATCCCACTCTCCCCTTAATTTTCCCCTCTCACCTTCCCTATAGGGTAAGATAGCATTCAATACCCCCATTGGATCTAGATGCTCTTCCCCCTCAGAATTGATTCCACTGACAGTAAGGCTTGAGTATTACCTTTTAGCACTCTCTTCCTCTCTTTATCATTGTATTCTTCCTCTCCCACTCCCAAGTGCCTTTTTGTGTAGTATAGATTATCCTAATTTTCTTATTCCTTCAAGTTTCTCTTGGTGCCATCTTCTCTCCCCCCTTCCTTTCTTTCTTTCTTCTTCTTTTTTATATGTGATTTTAAACCACCACTTAGTAACTCAATATCTACCTCTGGATGATTCATCTAACTACTATAATAGTGAATATAATTTTTGAGAGTTACAAATAACATTTTTTCCATATAAGAATTTAAATAATTTGGCCTTATTGAGCCCCTTAAAGAAAAAAAGTGAGTTCCCTCTCTTTCATATTTACCTTTTCATGTTTCTCTTGGTTTTTGTATTTCGATGTCAAATTTTCTGTTCAGTTCTGTTCTTTTCTTTACAAATATTTGGAAGTCTTCTATTTTGTTGAATGCCCATACTTTCCCCTGGAAGTATATAGTCAATTTTGATGGGTAGGTGATCCTTGGTTGTAGACCCAATTCTCTTGCCATTCTGAATATTGCATTCCAAGCATTGTGATCTTTTAGTGTGGAGGCTGTCAGATCCTGTGTAATCCTGATTGGTGCTCCTTGATATTTGAATTATCTCTTTCTGGCTTCTTGTAATATTTTCTCCTTAGCTTAGTAGCTCTTGAATTTGGCAATTACATTCCTGGGGGTTGTCTTTTGAGGATTTAGGGTAGCAAGTGATCTGTGGACTCTTTCAATGTCTATTTTACTCTATTGTTACAGAACCTCAGGGCAGTTTTCTTGGATAATTTCTTGTAGTATGATGTCAGGATTTCTGTTTGTTTCCAGGTTTTCAGGTAGGCCTATGATTCTCAAATTGTCTCTACAAGATCTGTTTTCCAGGTCAACCACCCTCTCAATGAGATATTTTGTGTTGCCTTCTAATCTGTCATTCTTTTGACCTTGCTTTATTAGTTCTTTCTGTCTTGTGAGATAGCTGGCTTCTACTTGCCCAATACTAGTTTTTAATGACTAGTTTTCAGCTAAGATCTTTGATTTTTCTTTTCAATTTGATCTATCCTACTTTTCATGGCTTCCAACAGGTCATTTCTGTTCTTCAATTGGCTTATTATTTCATTTGATTTCTCAGTTTCAATTTCTAAGTGGGAGATTCTATCTTTTAAACAGTTATTTTCTTCTTTTAATTATTTCCCACTTTTTTGCAATATCTCTTCCATTTTTCTTTGTGAAGACTAAATTTAACTCTCCCTGATTGTGAAGATTAAACTGTAACCCCTGCATATTTTTAGATTTTAATCACCAAAAGTGTAAACACCCTACTCAAAAAGTTGAGTATGGAGATCTGCCCATTTTTAGATCTAATTACCAAAAGTGTAAACATCCCATTTAATTATTAAGTGGGAGGTCTATGACCCTTATGTGTGATAGTGGGTGATGAATCAGAATTGACTGACTGCCTCCTGGGCAGTACTAAAGCAGAACTTCAGCTGTGATTGGTAGACATAGAATTAGGGGAAGGCACAGGAAGAGACAGAAGAGAAAGTGTCTTTAAAAGGGAGTAACAACTTCCTGAGTGAAGTTCTAATGGCAGTTCTTCGTTCTTTGAAGTGGAGGCTGGTGAAAAATGTGCTATCTGGACCTGAGACCCTGTTTCCTGGTGAGGCTATTCTAAAATATCTTCCTGTGAACTGATGTGGTGAGTGAAAAGGCTGGCTCTTTACTGCTGGATTTTTCTGAAGAGTCTTCCACAGGTCCTCAGCTTTGCCAAGGATTAAGGAATAACTCTCCCTGCCTTGAGCTGGGAATAAATTACTTACTTAGTGCTTAAAGCTAGATATCTTACCCTATTTTCACTCTGATTTTCTTACTTCACTCTTTCTACATTTTGTAAATAGATTGTAAATAAATCTCTTTGGAATAAATTAAATTTCTGGATACCACACTCTTAAATAATCCAGTCCAACCCTTTTAAAAATGACCCTTTTCTCTCCTCACATCTCACAACCTCAGAATTAAAGTCTTCGAGAACTTATGACCAATTTCTACCTTTTTTTTAAGATTTGGGTGTGTTTAATTGTTTGTCATCTTCTGCTGCCTCTTCTTTAGTCTGGGTTTTTTCTGCATTAAAAATTATCAAGGATTAAGGTTTTCTTCTTGGGTTTTTTTTTTTTTTTGGTGTTTGTGGATTTTAATTCCTAGGAGTTGGTGGCCATTGCCTTGTTCTTTCCTGGTCAGGTGTCCAAGTGAGGAATGTGAGTGATCTTTGTATTGGACTCTGGAGAGGTTTTTGTCTTGAGAATATTTTTCCCAGTCCTCAGCAGCATCCAAATTACCTCAGAGAGGTCTGGGTGTAGAGTGTAGGCACTCTGTATTGAGCACTGAAGAATCTTTTACCCACAGGAAATTTTAGGGTCTCTGTGGCTTTTATCTTTGAGCCACTTCTCTTTGCCCACGCTCTGTGACCTATCACCATGTTTCCTCAGCCTCCTGGGGTCCCTAGCCTTGCTGCACATATGAACAGGTCCAGCCCCTGAGAAAATAAAGATTGTCTGAAAAAGGTATGGGTATGGAGTGTAGGCAAGTCTCTGTGTTGAATGCTGGAGAGGTTTTTGCTCTAAGATTTTTTTCAGTTCTCTGTGGCATTTTGCTGTGAACTGTCCCCTCTCTCCAAGCTCTTCACCCTATCTCAACATTTCCTCAGCCTCCCAGTGTTCTGAGTCTAGTTTCTCTTAGGGGTAAGTTTGTGTTGACCTCAATCAGCCTCCCTCCTAGAACTTAGAAGCTTGTTCTGTGCTCTCTTGGACTCTGGAAAGGTAGGTAAAGTGGGGGAGGTGTGATGAGCTTGCCCTATAGTGGGGGCAATTCCACCCCCTTTTAGTGTGGAAATGCTCTAACTTTGCCTACTTTCTGCGCTGTACCCTAATGTGGAATTCCTTCGCCCATTTGACTTTGGTTTTGTCATTTTGAGGCATTCTGTCTTGATTGGTGGAGAGGAGAAGAACTTTGCTTCTAATCTGAAGCCATCTTGACCTGGAAGTACCTATTTCTTGATGTCCTGTGAAGTCATTAGCTTCTATTTTCCCCAATTATAATTGTTAAAGAATGGGTTTCACTCTATGACCTTTTGATCCTCCTTTTCTATTTGGCCAGTTCTACTTTTCATGAAACTCTTTTCTTCATTGGATTGTTGTTCCTTTTTTTCCTGGTTGACCAGTTTTGTTTTTTAAGCTATTATTTACTTTTTGCATTAGTTTGATTTCTTTTACCCATTTTTTTCCTCTCATTTTCTTCTACTTGTCTTACTTAATTTCATAAATTGCTTTTTGAATTCTTTCAGTGTTTGGGACAAATTTCCATTTTTATTTTAAGTTTTCCATGTGGTTGCTTGGATCTCACCATCCTCTGTTGAATCAGTGTCTCTCTTTGTCTCCACAGAAATTTTCTAGGGTTAGGTATTTGTTCTGTTGTTTGCTGAGTTTTCTGTTTTGTTCTGTTTTTGTTTTTGTTTTTGTTTTTGTTTTTGTTTTTGCCTGTGGACTGGGAATTCTGAAAGCTGCTGACACTATCTCCTCTGCTGATGGATTTCTGTACACTATTTTACCCTGGGGATAGGTCTTTACCTTAGTGTAGACTTGAAAGGTTCAAATGCTAAAGACTTTCTGGCCCCATTTCTAGGGCCTGGGACTTCAATGGGGTGGTTCTGAGGTGTGAAATGCTCTGTTGTTGTTGTAGCCAGGGCTCTGAGACCCTAAGTTTGGTCTACATCCAGGCTCAGAATCTGAAATAGTAGATGGTGGGAGGGAGGGAGGATTGGTCAGCACTCTTTTGCTTCTGATTCCTCCTTATCCTATAATAATCCCATGAATCATGTCACCTTTCAAGTTGTATTCACCAGGAGAGCCCCCTTACTTGGTCTTTCTGTTGGTTTTTTACTCCTTTCTTTTTGAGGAGTTTTTTAAAGATTGGTTTAGAAGGATTGTCAGAGTGTTTACATCTTTCACCACCACTAAGCCACCATGTTCTCAAAATTCTTTTCTTTTTAAATTTTAAGTTCCAAATTCTTTTCCTCCCTCCCACATCCTCCTCTACCTACCAAGAAGGCAAGCAATATGATATCAGTTACACATGTGAAATCATACAAAGCATATTTCAATTTTAATCACATTTCCAAAATAAGCAAGAAAAAAGTGGAAATTTATAGTTCAAATAGTACTTAGAATTCATGAATACTCTCTCTCTGAAGATGGACAGCATTTATTTATCTGGGGTCTTTTGGAATTGTCTTAGGTCATTGTATTTATAAGAGTAGAAAGGTACTTTATAATATTGCTTTTATTATGCACAATGATCACCCAATTCTCACTTTGTTTTAAATAATTTAATAATGGTTTTGTCATGTTTTTTCTGAAACCATCCTATTTATTATTTTAATAGCATATTAATCCTCTATCACAATTATATGCCATAACTTATTCAGTAATTTCCCAATACATGAGTGTCCCCTCAATTTCTAATTTTTTTCTTCCACAAAAAGAGTTGTTATAAATCTGCTTGTGCTAATAGATTCTTTTCTCTTTTCTTTGATCTCTTTGGGATACAGACACATTGTAGTATTATAGGATCAAAGGGTATGAATTGTTTTATAGCCCTTTGGGACATAGTTCCAAATTGTTGTTGTTGGGCTAGTTCAAGTAGATATGGAGTTAGGAATAATAATAGGAAGTAATGATGATGAATGGTCAAATGATGACAGAGTTTGGGTCAAGTAGGTAACACAGTGGATTGAGTACCATACAAAGAGCTCGGAGGACCTAGGTTCAAATCAAGCTTTGGAAATTTTCTAGTTCAGTGACCCTGGGCAAGTCACATAACCCGGATTGACTAGCCATTACCTCTCTTCTGGCTTAGAATGATATTAAGACAGAAATAGAGACATGGAGCGAGAGAGAGAGACAGACAGACAGACAGACAGACAGAGACAGTAAGAGACAGAGAGAGAGAGCATGGAGAACAAATCTGTGAGAATAAGAGAACAAGAGATATATATGTATATGTATGTATGTATGTATGTATATATATACATATATATTATTGAAGTTAAAACACACAGACTAGACTAAGGTGGAGAGTGTATGTGAAATAGATGCTTTGCACTAATTATCTGACTAGCTGTGGTCCCCATTGTATGGGACCCCTTGAGAAGGAGAAGGAGATTTTATAACTATCTCCGTTATTTAGCCAGTCAATGAACATTTACTGAATGATGATGAACTGTAGTAAGAACTAGAGATGAAGGAAACATAAGATAAAAACTCTAGGTTTGTGGGCCTGGAACGGGGGATACTTTTGAGAGTAGGGAAAGTAAGCAAAAATGGAAAATGAAAGTTAATAAAGACAAATGACTGAATTCATCATTTTCTCAGGAGCTCAGAGTTAGAAGGGGATTCAGAAACCATATAGTCCAGACAGAATTTGGACAACAATTCTTTCCCCAGCATATTTGAGAAATAGGTGGTTATCTAACTTTGGCTTGAGAACCTTTCGTGACAGGGAATTCATTGCCCCTCGAGATAGTCCATCTCACTTCAGAGAGACTCATTTTAGAGAAATTTTCCTTACATCCAGCTGGTTAGAGGAGACCCTTATTAAAGAAACTTTGACTTTCTAATTGACTCTTCAGAGTCACTTTCTGATCTCTAGGAAAGAAAAACCCAGGATGTGTATTAAAAAGCAGGAATGCCGAGAGTCAGAGAAAAGCTTCGCAATCCAAGTTCAAAGTACTCACTTTGACAAAGTGCTATTTTAAACTAAAAAGAGTATAAAGAGGAAAATGGATATCTTCATTTTCTTTATCCTTTAGGCTAGTCTAGGACTACAGACACTAAATTAACAGGCTGATGGGAGGTGTCTTCCTTCTAGCAAGAATGAAGATCAGGGAGAATTTCCTCAAGGACTTGCATAGAATGTTAGAAGTTTGCTTTTCAGACAATTGTTATCTATGTAAGGGCAGGTCTGTCTTCTAAAAGAGAAGGGAGAAGGATTCAAAAATGTACTTTTTTCCCCTTTGCCAGGTTATTAGGGAGAAGGGAGTGGCTTTGTAAAAGAAAGGAAAAAAAGGGGAAAAAAAACTTTAATATAGAAGTGTTACTCCAGAAGCAGCCCTGGTTGTAGTAGAGAAAGAGCTGACTTCAGAAGATCTCAGACCCCAAGTCCAAAAAAAACTAAACTATGTGACTTTGGGAAAGTTGATAACCTCCTACTGCTCCAGGCAAAAGAATAAAAAAGACTACAAACTATAAATTCAAATTACTTTTTCTTACTAGTTGATCTCTCTGATTCTTGACCCAGCTCACCATCATTATCATCATCATCATCATTGTTATCATTATCACTTTCCATAGTCTATTACTATTGTATAGTAGGAATAATTAAACATCCCAGAATTATACCTCCTATTGTCTACTTCAAGAGAAACTGCTAATCTAACACTAACCTGTCACCTAACATCCAGATTATATTTCCTAACCTGCAGATAAACTGCTAAAAGAGTTCCCTTTTCTAGATTTCACTATTTCAACAAAATTATAGGTCTAGACCCTGTCTCTAGTGTAAAAACAAAGGAGAACAATCTCAAGGTGGAAAGAGGAGGTGGAAGGAAAGGAGAATAAGCTTTAAATGCCTACTATGTGTCAGACACTGTTCTAAGAGCTTTACAAATTTTTTTTATCTTGATTCTCACATCAAATTTGTGTGACATTATTTTTATTATTATATTATTGTTGTTGTTATTACTTCCCTGGGTCTCAGTTTCCTCATCTGTAAAATGTGGAGGTCGAATCAAGTAGCCTTTGAGGTCTCCCCTAGTTCTGGTACTGTGGTCCTCTTTGGTGATTCCCTTTTACCAATGGGTGCCAAAGTAAGTATTTGTTATTATGATGATAATAATAGGTCTATTGTCTTCCCAGGATATGGTTTTTTCTGGCTTGATTGCTTCCTTAAGTCTGATGGACTAGACACTGCTAGACTTGAAGTAAGTAAACAAATGGTTGTTAGGATTCCACGTGCAGCAATTTCTAGTAGTTTGGCCATTGGCAAATCACTTCATCTTTTTTAATGTTTCCTCATGTGTAAAAACATAAAGAAAAAGGTGATAGTTATAATACCTGTCATGTTCAAAAGATCAAAGATATTTTTTAAGTGATCAGCATAGTTCTTACCACATAATAGGTGCTTCATAAATGCTTGTTCTCAACTCCTTCTCATGACTTCCTCATGGGGTTGTTTTAAGGATCCATTGAAGAACATGAAAAGCATTTTGTAAAAAATTGAAATGCTATATAAATATTTTTATTATTCTCAGTGTCCAATTTGTTTATACATTTTCAAATACTGTTCTAGACTCGATAACACACTAATTTAGTGCCTAATATATGGCAGATACTATGCTCAGCATTAGGTAGACAAATGGAAACAGAAAGAAACGGTCCCTGTCTTCAAGGGACTTAATTCCAAAGAGGGAGAAATGTTATAAAAAGGAGCATAAAGGGGGAGGAAGCTACTTTAGTTCCCCTCCCTTTCCCAAAAGCAGAAAAGTAGCTCATAGAGATATGAGCTGAGCTGGGTTATAAATGAGTATGGTATGAACAGTTACAAATGAGTATGGGTACTTCAACAAAGGAAGGGGTGAAGGCAAAGGGGAAGTGATTTACCAGTTGGAAGGGGAAGTGGCTGGGAATATAGTGCAGTAAGTAAATGAGCCAAATATCTGAAGGGCCAAAGAGATAGATATTTGAAACAGTAACTTTCCTTGTTGTGGGAAATTATTTTATAGACATCCAGTCTACATAACTCAAAAGATCAGTTTACAAAAGCACAGAGGATGAATGATCAAACCAAGGTCATGCAGCAAATAGCAGGGTTATATAAAAATCCTAGCCTTCACAACCCTGAGTTCATCATTACATCTACCATATTATATTGTCTGTTCCTTTAAATAATAATGGTGCTCAAATACCAACAATAATGCTAAGTTTCTGATTTATTCAGAGGTTAGATCTCAAGCTCAAAGAAAATTTCTACTCTGCCAGCTTTTAAATATTCACATTTCTGTTTGGCTCTCAGAACTTCTTGTACTACTGCAGGTGGACAGGCTGAAGTGAAGGTTTTCTCAGGCTTCTTTGTTCCCTGACTTCCCTGCCCTGTACTGCATACTTTTGCAGGTGAGAAACACTGACTACTGGTCCTCAAAGAGCCTTTTTCTGTTGTTGCCATGCAACGATGATGGGAGCTACCAAAGCTCAAATTTTGTCTCTTCTTATAGAAATAGTGTGTCGAATGTCTTGACTGCCTCCTAATTCAGTTTGTTGCTTTGTCAGACTGCACAAGCTCTACTGTAGCTTGAACTCTTCTCATGAAAGCAAAAGAAGGGGAAACCGTTTTCTCTGAAGGCTTGTCCTCTCACTAAGATTGCCATTTTGGGGATGCTTTCTAGGATAACAATGGAATTGGATTATTAAATCTCAAGGTTACTTAGACTAAAGCCCTGGGACTCAATTTTCCTTTTCCTCCTTTAATTTTTTGCAAGTTTGACTTATTTTGTTATTGTTATACTTGATGGTCACTATAAGAAGGAAAAGAATTTCAGCTTCCATGTCTGATGCTTTGCTATCTCTTCTCTTCTCTGCAGCTTCTCATGTCCCCTTTACTTGATTTAGGAATGTCAAGCTAAAATTGTCATTTTGTCTACTTCCACATCCTTTCTACGACCATCTCTGTCTGTCTTTTTGATAAAATGTGGGACCATAACCCCTCTTCCTCCAATCCTTACCAAAACTAACAGCACCCCCTCTAAGCAAAACCTGGCAGAACACCAGGACTTTCCTGTCAGACCTGGACAAATGACCTCCCACGTGACTAACCAGCAGCCTGGGACTAAGCACCCTCCACCAAGTGACTGAGATTCCACACTCCCTTAGGACTATCCAATGAACTGAGCCCAAGAAAACCCACCTTGACCAACAGAGGCAATCCAGGTTGCCTCATCCCTGAAAATCATATAAGAAGCTAACCTCATCTGCCGTCTTTGTTGGTGCTGATTTCCCCCCATTACTGCCCCTTTCTATCATTTCTCTCCCCTACTAAGGCAAGTCTCCACAGCCACCTTTTTAGATATCAGGCCTCTCTCCTCCACTGCTTCTTCCCTCCTTTCCCCCTTTGATGATGATGGGATGTCTCTTTATCAGGTAGGCTGTTGTGGGAGAGAATCTTAGGTTCACTGTCCCCTGCACATATCAATCACCTTTGTCTCTATGTCTCACTTACTCTTTCTGTCTCTGTCTCTGTCTCTGTCTGTCTGTCTTTCTGTCTGTTTCTCTCTCTCTCTCTCTCTCTCTCTCTCTCTCTCTCTCTCTCTCTCTCTCTCTCTCTCTCTCTCTCTCTCTCCACCTTTACCTCTCTCTCTTTTCCTGGTCCTCAACTACAAGAAACCCATAGAGATTCTTCCCACTCTGACCCATGCTTCACATAGTTGCTGAAATGAGTGATGATGCCAATTTCCCATGGAAAAAAAGCATTTAATGGCTCCCAAATTCCTTTGCCTGGGATATAAGACCCTCTGAAATTAAGTTCCAAGCTACCTTTACAGCCTTACTTGAATTAAACTATACCAATGGCCAATCTTTATTCTGAAGTCTCTCACCTGAAATGCCATCTCTCCTCATCCCTAACAACTAAACTATTTCTCTTCTGTTAATACCCAGACTAGGCACCACACCTTCCATAAAGGCAGCCAAAAGGAATTTCTCCTTCCTCATATTTTTCCAAAACATGCTAGATTTTGGCTTTACTCTAATATTTTACCAGGTTATATGTGTATGTATGTATGTATGTATGTATGTATATATACACATACACATTATATTTATATATGGATGTGTGGATGTATATACATATGTTATTTCTTCCCACTAGCCTCTAGTCTCTTTTTGGATGCATACTAGCATTTTTTCACTTTATTCCCCTAGTTCCTAGCATAGTGCCTTTTACAATCAATTCTTATTGCATTGATTTAGAATTTAAAAACTTCTACCCTTAGAGGAGAGGTATATGGGTGGTCAGAGCAAAGGGGCCAAAAGTCTGGGTTAGCCTGGCTAGTCCAGATGTAGCTGTTTGTCACAACCAGAATTAACCAGTCCATAAACATTAGTTTGAGACATACTATGTGCTTGGAATACAAAGACACCAATAACATAGTCCCTATTCTCAATCTTGATCAACTAGTGTGACTTTTGAGTCCTCCATCAAAATTGTTCTTCATATCCCTTTCCAATCCAATATAATCATACACATTTCTTGTTACTAACTTGATAAGACTCTCCACTCCAGTCAAGTAAATTATCCAATACCTAGTTAAGATCACTTTCAACAATTCTTCCTCACAAATTTTTTTCTCTAACTTTCTAGCTAGAAATACACATCCCTATACACAAGTGGCATATGTCCATGTATGTACATGTGTGTATGAGTATATATACATATATATACACAAAGTGGGACCTCATTTTATATAAATTCAAAACACATGAATTCAGAGAGATACCATTGGCAATTGAAGAAATAAGGCACTGTAAGGTTAGTAGTAGATCTAAGACTGAGCATATACGTAATCCAGACATAGTTTCTGGTGCAACAACAATAGTTTAGAGAGTGTAAATATTCTACAAAAGTCTTACTTTAATACTCATCATACTATGGATGTAATTCTGCATACCTGAGCAATTGTGGCCCTGGAAGAGAAGATCAATTAAGTATGACTAGGCTGGAAAGACTTGCTTTGGAAAGGGTATGGTTTTGGTAACAGATTCTGTGTGCTGCCTAGGGACCAATCTAGCTCAATATAGTCCTTGTTATATATGTTAACTAAAAAACAGATGTGCTACTAAAGTGATCAAATTAAATGTTGATAGGAACATGGAGAAAGGCCTAATATTACAATGCTAGAGGAGCTGTGAATTGTTTTGGTTTTGTTTTTAGAAAACAATATATCAGTATATATTAAGAGGTATAAAGTTTGCTCATTGACTTAGGAATCCTATTATTAGGGTTGCATCATAAGGGCATCATTGCAATGATAAAAAGTTGTATACGTATAAAAATATTCATGGAAGCTTTGTTTGATAAGACAAAATTATTGGAAATAATACAAAAGCAAAGAATAAGAGAAATGGCTGAATAGATTGTAATCCTGGGATTTAATGAATTGTATTTGAAATCTATTAGAAATGACAAATATTGGAAATAGAAAGAAAATAAGGGAAATATATGAACAGACAAAAAGAGAAGAAAAGAGAATAAGAATAATACATGCCATGATTACATAAAAATTACAGCCACAAGATCAAGAGAAAAAAGTATACAAGTAAAACAAATGCAAAGGGAACTCAAAACCAGATCATATTTATATTAACATATATATGTATACCATTTACACATTTTAAACAAATTATAAACAAGTGAACAAGTGGATTTAGTGGTTTCACACATCAATTTTTATGCATTTGTTTAGTTAAATGTCTTTGATGGTGGTGGTGGTGGCTCCTAAGTATATAATAAAAAATTAATAAAGGCAGAAAAAATTAAGTATTTTAAAATTCCACACTAAATCCACACCACTTCCCCAAGCAGTATGAAATCTCATAACATTTCACCCAATCATGCTCATCCTTGCTCTGAGATGCATTAGTGTGAGTCATTACACTGTTTTGCACCAAATATAAGCTCGTACATTAGTCTTTGTCCAGAGTTCTTATTTATAAAAAGTCATGTCCATGTCAAAGTGTGCTTCTCTTTGTTGCATTAATGCCATTTGTTTATTAATAATGGCCCCAAAGGTCAAGAGTGGAGTGATGCTGGTATCTCTGATTGTTCTAAGAAAAGTCATAAACTGCTTAGGTTTGTTTATATAAGAAATATTAAATAATGGAGTCTACTATTATGTGGGATTTTCAACTTACACAAAGGGTCTTAGGATGTATTAGTCATGTAAGATTCAGTCTTACTGTATAAATGCAGATATAGATATATGTGTATATATATATATATATATTTCTGCTTTATATTTATTTCTTTCCTTGGACTATAATCACTTCCAAGAAACATGAGTACCTTACATGCCTAAACAACATGCAGAGAAGGCACTCGTATCATTGAGATGCAGTATTATCTAGTAGAAGACACTCAGCCCTTTAACTAAAGACTTGGATTTAGATCCCAACTCTGACAGTCACATAACTACTCTGTGCCTCAGTTACCTCATCTTCAAGATGGAGATAATACTTGTAGTAGCTGCTCCACAGGGTTGTTGGGGAAAAGTGACTTATAAATCATAAAGTGCCATATCAATATGATTTATCAACACTGGTGTCTTTGTTGAGCTCAAGTTGAGGATCAAGATCAGATGACAATAACAGATAGTGTTCCAGGTGATATTTTAAAATGTATATGGTAATAACAGTTGATGCTTTAAGCTAATAGGACTTAAAGTAGCCCTAAGATTTGGGAACACCCTATGTAGTGTTTGAAGGTTAGCAAAATGTTATATATACTTTATAGTTCATTCTCACAACAACCCAGAGAAGATGATGAGTATAATTATCTCCTTTTTATAGATGAGAAAGCCAGGACTTAAAGAAGCTAAGTGATTTGCTTAGAATCATTTACTCAGTTACTAAAATGCTGGAAATAGGATTCAAATTTCAGTCTTCTTGGCTGAAATTCAAGTGGGCTCTAACCACCAATGCCACCTTCCTTATTTCATGATTATGAATCAACATCATAGATCTAGTTTGGGATGTACACTAAGAAGAGATCTAGTCAAACTTTGTCTTTAAAAGTGAGGAAATTAAAGGTCACACAAGTTAAGGAGCTTTTCCTAATGGCAGAGCAGGATTGGAAACCAGGTCCTTTGACTTTAAGAGCATCAGTCTTTACACTCTGCCATGCATAGAATTTCTCTCTTTAAATTTCTCAGAAATTAGCCTACAATTCTCATTTGCAATTATATTACCCTTTCCTGTTTCATAGTTATCCATGTACTTGTTCTTCCTTCTCCTCTCCATCTTTTCATTATACTATTAACTGCCTGAGAGCTGTATCTGTGTCATATATATAAATATATATGTATATACATATAGAGAGAGAATTCAAATAAGTGTTTGTATCTATGTTGTGTCCCTTCCCTATCATTATCTCTTCCCCATTCTTGATATTATAAGCCCCTTATACAGCACTTTTAATAGAGTAGTTGAAAGTGAAAATAGTATGACTGCAAGCACTCTAAACTCCCCAAATATTCCAAAGGGATCTTTTTAGCTGGCAGGAAAATGAATTTTCTCATTTGGATTAGGGACAGAACGTTCTGTCAAAGATCACAAAAGCAAGCTTCTCCTTGGAAAGCCTTAGTTCTGTGAATACTTGAGCATTCATTCCCATGGACTCCCATGTAATTCCAGTGGGCATTAAATAGCTTAGTGCCACAGTTGGACCAAAGTCCTAGAGTATCATTTCTTTTCCCAAAGGAGAAACATGCCCCACTTTGCCCGGAGTCTACTATATATCTCTCTACTTTGCTTCCTTTGGAATAATGCCTTTGTTTAAAATAACTGTAGTCTTACAGCCATCAGCATGAGTTGTGTCTGTGACAGCTTCTGGAAGGGGAGCTGTAGTGGAAGGCAGCTGTCTGGGCTATCACAATCCATGAGATGGCAGAATACCCCTTACTTTCAAATTCTTCAGCACCTGTAAGAGTTTTGCAAGCTATTGTGGCATTGACAGCAGCAACATTGGTTATGGAACCCTTCTTGAATTTTATCACAAACTCCGTTTTTGTTACTTTTGAACCTTCTCCAATTAGTCCCTTTCAATCTTCCCTGCTTTTGCTGGTGCTTCTTAGTCTGAGTCATCAGATCACCCATGCGGGTTAAACATATCCTTGAGATAATTATTGCCAAGCTCATTAGCTTAACAGGACTAGATTAGCTTCTTATAGATACTGAGATTGCCAAATTCCTTCTTCCTCAGGAAAACATAGTTCATATCTCTTCTCCATTGTCTTTTATTCATGTACTTTCTAGATCCCATATTCTTGAGATGCTCAGAGCATCTACTAGAGGGCTCTAGAGGAATTTTAATTTTATCAGAAAATATATTCCTGACTATCTCAGAATAAAGGGCAACCAACTTCAAAAGAAATCTTTATTCCAGGTCTGAAAACTCTATTTGCTGTTTTCGTCTCTCTCCTCCTTATAAACATCTTTATTTCCTTCAAGATCCAAAAGATCATTATTTCCATAGACTTAAGACATCACATCACTTTTCTACTCAGCTGGTACCATATTCCTAGTTATCTCCACCCAGGCATCACTATCTGACTAAAAGCAATGATATTCTGCTTTGCAAAATATCCTAAATTCTGTGCTCTTCATTCTTTATACTTATATTCTCAGAACCTAGCACAGTACTTGGTACATGGTAGATATTTAATAAATATTGATTGATTAATTGATTGATCATTGTATCCTTAGCATTTCAAAAAGTGAATAAATGGGCATTTACTAAGCACTTAAGACTTGCCAGGTATTGTGCTAAGTCCTGGGGCAATAATAGAAGATTAACCATTATTTGTTAAACTGAATCAAACTACATATTCTATATCTCTAAGTAAATTTTATTCTTTATGTGCAGTATATTTCACATATTTATTATTCAGTAGAATATAAGATACTGAAACACAGTTTTCTAGTTTTAGTCTGAGTTACCCTCATGGGAAATTCAGCTGGTGATCCAACTCCAAAATTCTTCACAAAAGTGCTCACAGATATAGATTCTATGAATATTTCAAAACTATTTGTCATCAGCTTGACACAAAGTGCCGACAGGGCTCTATACAGGGGCCCATGTCAGGATTCTTCACAGGCTGTGTTACTCTTCAACAACTGCTTTCAGCTAAGCAAACCAGCTGTCAGGTATGCCAGGTAAGGAATGAGAGTTTTTGAACTGAAAGATCCTATCCTGGATTGTCAGCACAATATCATAAATATAGGATCCCTTCCTCCTTTCCTTTAGTGTTATCTTCTGGATCCTTTCATTTTTATTCTGTGGACTTGGGACAAAATACCAAACCTCTGTCTAATGCCAAAACAACTGTGGTCAGAAAGGGATCACAGAGTGTTGGGACAATGACAGAAAGGGAAGTTGCCCCAGTCTATTAACTAGTTTCAAAGGACAGAGGTATAGATTTCCATCTTGGCTCCTGAAGTACTGGAATGGGGAGAATTTAGTTGCAAACACATGTCTAACCAATGCTAAAGGAAGGATGGTAGACTAAATAGCTAAAATATTATACTAGAAGTCATGTCTCACATGCAGTAGGAGCTTAATAAATGTTGACTGACTGATTCTTTTCCTAATTCTCTGTAAAGATCTGTATATGTTTTCTCTCCATTCATATATACATATATATAATATGGTATCCTATATAAAATGAAGGGGTTGATCTAGATGACCTCCCCCATGCTTTTCAACTCTGAATAGTTTTGATTCTGTTGCTGTGAAGGAAGTCACTAGTTAGGTCTGTCAAAGTAGGATACTAATGAGACCAAGTTCCTGGGTTCATCCAGTTAATTGCACTGTGTTCCATGGCCACGGACTGCACACATAGCCCTGGGCCAGGCAACTTTGCAAATCTGAACCCTTGCTTACAGGGGTAAGAGAGCATGAAAGGTTCACTATGAATTATCATCACTAGTAAAAAAACAACTTATTCCGCCTGCCCTCTATCTGTATTTTGATAAATAAAAGACAGAGGCATTGCCCAGAAAGCTTTTTAGGCTAAAAAACAAATCATTACATGGAGATTTTTCAATTTGCTTTTTTTATTTAAACGAGTGCTTTCATGTTCATCTTATAAATGTCTGAAAACACTGGATTTCATAGAGCTGAATCAGGATTCAACAATGCAGACAACACAATGTGGCGAAAAGAACATTGGATATGTAGTTAGAAATTCTAGGTGTAAATATTGGCTCTTCTACTGCAACACTGGACAAGTCACTTAATCCTGAACCGCCAAGTGAAAGAGCTCTACAAAATGAGTTTAGTTTGCTTCCAGCAGACAAATGATCCTTTGGAGGGTTCTATGGTCTTTAGTCCTCTTAAGGCTTTAATTGACATTTGCTGAAAGGATCAAAGAATCACAGCAATGGAAAAGATCTAGTCTAAACAGTACAGAAATGACTTTATAAGCAATTTTCTCTTAAGCATTAATAGAATATCTAGGGCTCTTGAGAAGGTTCAGGCATTTCAAAGCTCTACAGATTGGTTCTAAGTTACTGCAGTGGTGTTACCAATTTAGAAAGTCTTGATTTGGGAAAATGTCACTTTTTGAAAAATGATTCCCCATTACATTCCACTTCTCATCCACACTTGGGGGAGAATGTTATGTCCTTAAGGACAGTCATCATGTCATTCTATCTTTGCACATCCAAGACCTAACAGCCCCTTGCCCAAATGTAACATTTAATATCTGGTTTGATATGGAATTGATTATACATTGTATAATCTGATTTCTCTGATTTTTCTGATTTCTCCAAAGAGGACCGAGATTGCCCTATCCTTATGTCTGCTATGTAGTAGGCACTGAATAAGTACTTGCTGAATTGAAGTCTTACTCTAACCAATAACTATATTGGCCTGACAAGCATTCACATCAGAAGAGCTTAACTGATTCTGTCTTATTAAATACAGTCCCAACACTGCTTTTCATGGAGCAAGAGGGAGGGAGGTGTCACTGGAATATGAATGGCTTTCTAAAATTGCTAAAATTAATAATCTTATAAAAATCAGTCAATAGTAGAGAAATTCATCATCCCTTTTCAATTCAAATTTCTAAATGTGTCAGTGGGATAATGAAATTCAAGAAAAAAATGATTGAAATGTAGCAACCAAAGGTTTTGCTCCTTGACATATACTGATACCAATAGGAACTCACACAGTAGGCTTCTCTTTTGACCTTTGAAAAAACTAGGGAAGGCATAACTGAAACTGAATTCTATCTTTCTTTGTGCCATAAGCACAACCACCCTTGATTTGCTACAATTAAATTCCAATCACTTGTTTCTCTTGCTCCTCAAGTTGATTTTTTTTTAACCCTTACCTTCCGTCTTGGAGTCAATACTGTGTATTGGCTCCAAAGCAGAAGAGTGGTAAGGGCTAGACAATGAGGGTCAAGTGACTTACCCAGGGTCACACAGCTGGGAAGTGGCTGAAGCCAGATTTGAACCTAGGACCTCCCGTCTCTAGGACTGGCTCTCAATCCACTGAGCTACCCAGCTGCCCCCTGATTTTTTTTTTCTATAAGACGTATTCTTTGTAAACTGTTCATTTCAGCACAGAGTTATCCAGAGAATGCCTAGTGGAAATTCTTTCTTCTACCAACCCCAGGAAGAAGACATCATTGTAGTTCTAGGACAGCAGGAGCAGAGGACTGAATCCATAGACTTGGCAGTAGGAGTGATAGATTCCAGTTTAAGTTTGAAATCTGACGGAGCACCATGTCACTAAAGTAATCTTGACATCTCTAAAATTGCAAGGGGAAACCCACCCACCCATCTCTCTTAGGGAGATTATTATTAACATGTATATGTAATTATTAAGCACCTTGTCAGAGCACTGGAAGCTTCTACTTTCAGAGTAGGAAGAGAATTCAGAGACTGCCTAGAATAACTCATACCCAAACAAGAATGCTCTCTACTTAGTCCCATCCTAATGAAGGAAAACCCATTATTACCTTGCCAGTCAGCATATCTTATATCTAGACACCTCCAGCTGCTAGAACTGGTAGTATGAGACACAATTCTTTTAAAATATTTTGAGATTTAGGGACAATATACACACACATTCCTATATATTTAGGGACAAAATATATGTAAATAATAATCACTCTAAAGTTAGGGAAACAAAATTAAGTAAAGCAGATAACTAGCTCATATAAAGCCTCTCTCAAATGGCTATTTAGGTTTCTTTTTGTTTGTTTGTTATTTTGGTTAAAAAACAAAATACAAACATTTCCATATAAAAAGAAAAAGAAAATGAAATCACAAATCCCATACATTTGGCTTTCTTTTCTTTAAAGCTACACAATAAATCCCAGCCCCTCCTTAACCTCCCTTCATCACAAAAAAGGATCATCTGGAAAACCAACATGTTCATATAAATTAGATCTTTTGTGTTTTCACCTTTCAGTTCACTTTCTGAAGGTAACATTCATAGCTTATTCTTCCAACATTAATTCTGTAGCTGTAGATTATGTTCTCAAGGTTCTATTCATTTCTCTGTTCATTATCTCATGTAGCTCTTTCCAAGTTTTTTTTAATGGTCTGCTTATCACTTTTTAGAGCATACAGTATTCTATCACAAGCATATGCCACAATTTATTTAGCCATTCCCCAATTCATTGACATCCTTTCAATTTCCAATTTTTTGCCACAATAAAAGAGCTGCTATAATATTTTGGAACATACAGTTCTTTTCCTTTTCCTGATTTTCCTAGGGAAAATACAACTTTGTAACTTCCTGGGTATAATTCCAAAATGCTCTTCAAAATGGTCAGATCATTTCACAGGTCCATCAAAAGTATAGTATTGTCACCATTATGCCATATGCCTTTCAACATTTGTTATTTTGCCATTTTATCATTTTAGCCAATCTGATGGGTGTGGGATGATATGTGAGAATAATTTTGGTGTGCATTTCTTAATCAGTTGTGATTTAGAGCATTTTTCATATACCCATATAGGGCTTTGATTTCTTCATCTGAAAATTGTCCAGTCATGTCTTTTGCCCATTTATCAACTGAGGGATGGCTCTTATTCTTAAAAATTTGATTAATTTCTCTATATATTTTAGACATGAGATCTCTGAGAGGCTGTCGATTTTTTTTTATGTTTATGATTACCAGTGTTCTACTTTTCTTCCTATCTTGACAGCCTTGACAGTTTTAGTTGTACAAAAACTTTTGAATTTAATGTGCTAAAAATTATCCATTTTACATTTCACAATGCTCTCCTCTTGTTGACTCATAAATTCCTCTCCTGTCCATAAATCTGATAGTCTATTCTTTGTTTTTCTAATTTATGTATGGTGTCTCCTTTTATGTCTAGGTGTAAAATACTAGTCTATTCCTAGTTTCTGCCAAACTAACTTCCAGTTGACCCAGCAATTATTATCAAATAGCAATTTCTTATTACAAAAACCTAGATCTATGCTTTTGTCAAATATAAAATTGCTACAATCTTTTACCTCTATTTGTTGTGTGTCTGTTCCACTGATCTACCTTTCTTTTTCCTAGCTGGTACCATATAATTTTAATAATTACTGCTTTCAAATATATTTTAAAAATTGGTACCGCTGTACCTCTTTCCTTTATGTTTTTTTAATTCAATTATTTTAGTATTTTTTATGGTTTGTTCTACCAATTTAACTTTACTATTTTTCAACTCAATTTAAAAATTGATAATCTAATTGGGATGGCATTGAATAAGTAGATTATTTTAGGCAGGATTGTTTTGCCCATCCATGAACAATTACTATTTCTCCAATTATTTATATATGATTTTATTTGGGCAAAAAGTGTTTTATAATCATGTTCATGTAGTTTCTGGGTTTGTTTTGGCATTTATACTCTTGGGTTTTTTCCTTTATTTGTATTTATTTTAAATGGAGTATCTCTTTCCATCTCTTTTTTTCTTTACTTTGTTAGCAATATATAAAAATACTGATAACTTCTGTGGGTTTATTTTATATCCTGCTGCTTTGCTAAAAATATTGATCATTTCAACTAATTTTTAGTTTAATCTGTAGGATTTTCCACATATACCATCATGTCATATGCTGATATAGTTTTATTACCTTTTTGTCCATTCTGATTCCTTCAATTTCTTTTCCCTCTCATATTGCTATTGCTAGCATTTCTAAAACTGTGTTAAATAACACTAGTAATAATGATCACACTAGCTTCATTCTTTATTTTATGGGGAAACATTCTAGATTCTCCTAATTACTTGCTAAGAATTTAAGTACATACTTTATTTAATTTTAGTAAAAAATCCCTACATTCCTATTATAAATCCTGTTTTGTCACCAGGTATTATCATTGTAGTCTTCTAGCTAGTGTTTTGTCTAGAATTTCTACATCCATCTTCATTAAATAGATTGGTCTATAACTTTCTCTGGTTTTGGTCTACTTGATTTAGGTATCAGTACCCTATTTGTTTCATAAAAAGAGTTTGTCAATACTCCTGTATCTACTATTTTAAAAAATTTAATATTGGACTTAGTTGATCCTTAAATGTTTGGAAGAATTCACTTTTAAACCCATCTCATCCTGATGAGTTTTCTCAGGAATTTCATTTATGACTTCTTCAATTCCTTTTTGTTTAATATGTTTATTTTAGTATTCTATTGCTTGCTCTGATAATCTAGGCAGTTTATTTTTGTTGTAAGTATTCTTCCATTTATCTTTTATTGTTATATTTGTTTTCAAATCCAAATAGAAATGGGGCCAGGTGTCAATACATAAGGATCCCTTTGAGCTGCACATTGACTTAGTTTTAAAATAGAATGCTATCTGTGTTTTATTGTACTTTTACCTATTTTATTAAATATTTACTAGTTATATTTTAATCTGGCTTGGTGCACAGAGCCCTTTGGGGTTGTGGGATTGAAACCTCTGGCTTAGAGCACTGAGTGATTAAACTTGTCTAAAGTTACACAGCCAGCATATGTTAGAGGTAGAACTTCAACTCAGCTCATCCTGGCTTCAAGTTGGGTTTCTATTCATAATACCACATTGTTTCTCCCTTATGACATGACACTGATCATAATAGTTGCTTCATTAGATTTTCTAAATGAGTCTATATTTTAAACCAATCCCACCTCTAGCTACTACTTCTCTTCAAATGATATCAAACATCTGCTAAGATATTTTTTGGTCTCTTTTGATCTTCTTGTGATGATATATTTAGATCATTCAAACTCTGTATAAAATAATAATTAATGTTTATGAAATTTCTGTTATATTTTCCTCATTTTTTTCTGCCATTCATTTAAATAATTTGGAGTTAAGTTCTTCTGGTTATATTCCATGCATGCTGGTCATTATTATTTTCTCTTGTCCTTTACTAATTCATATCTTTGATCTTTCTCAGTTTACACAGAGCTGGTTTGAGGATAAATTCCATATCAATTATAAGTGATTTCTCAAAGAAAATGTTCAGGATACAAAAGCATGTTGTTTTTAATTCTAAAAGTCTTTTGTTTCTCTCATTCCTTCATCCTGACATATATATATATATATATGTATATATATATATCCAACATATGGGAAATAATGTTGCACATTGGATGGAGGATTGAATGCCTTAAAGTCAAGAAGATTCAGATTTGAATTCTGCTTCTGTAACAGACTAAGTAAACCTGGGAAATCTAATTCAAATAACAAACAATTCTCTATGTTTATAAATTATAGATTAGATGCTAATCCACATGTGGAGACTCAATCTTCTCATCAGAAATTCCTTATATTGATGAAATCACAAGAGTTGACTATATATGTTTTTTAACGGTAGACACACATGTGCAAATATTTACAGATGGATTCATATAGGCAGCTAGGTGTTTCAGTGGACAGATCACTGGATCTGGCATCACAATTCAAATCCATGTATAGCCCTATACTTTCTATACGACCATGGGCAATCTCTGTCTGCCTAAGTTCCCTCATATATAAAAAAAGAGATAATAATAGGCTCTACTTTCTAGAGTTATGAGGTTAAAATGAGACATTTGTAAATTACTTTGCAAAATTTAAAGTTCTATATAATTGTTTTATATATATATAGGTATAGATACATACATGTTACATATATAGAATTCTATATAATATATAACACATATACATATGAATTACATATCTAGAATTCTGTTCTACAAACTTCTATACATTTGCACACATGTATGTATATATGCATATATACATGTACACATATGTATCATTCAATCATGGCAAAATTATCTTTGATACCATCTATTCAACATCTAATTTTTCTATAGGTGTTTTCTTTCTTTTTAAAAAGCACTTACCTTCTGTCAGTATCAAATCAAGGACAGAGGAGTGGCAAGGGCTAAGCAATTGATATTATATGACTTGCCTATGTTTACACAGCTAGGAAGCCATAGATGTTTTTAACTGCCCATAGTGCCAAAAAAAATCAAAATAAATGCGTGTTTTTTTTCCAATAGCTAACTCTGTCCCATATTGCTACATGAATCTTTGAAAAAGGAGATATTCAAGAGCCAAAAAAATCTGTTTCTCCTTCACCCTAACAGATTAATATTATGTCAGAAAAGAACACCAGGCATCATTTACTTCTGGGTGTCTTTCTTCAGACTTAATGGTAATACTTTTAACTCATTTTCACCTTTTGATAGAGATGTGTTCCTTGTCATCAAATATAGCTTTGTTGTCAGAAAAAGTTTAACTTGGAATTTCCACTTACGAAACATCAGATTCAGGTTACTTGCTGGTGGGTGGGAAGCAATCAACTACATTACATCAAGAATAACTTGTTTTTTGTTTTGCTTTTTTATTTTTTCCATAAGCAAGGCAAGCTGCTCTAATTGTAGGGCAGCTGGTAAACAAATGACTGAGAAATCCTAGCAAAAAGTGGCTTACAGACATAAAATTAGATATCATTTTTGATTTGAGGTCCTTGATTCTTCAGTATAAGACAAATACATCCACTAATCTTTTATCAGAAAAGAGCAAAAGACACATTTAGGCTATGTTTTTATGATAGAAACTGTGAATTCTGTTATGATCAATGTTGTTCATCTTCAGCTAAGACACACATTATTTTAATCCATCACTGTGTTTTTATCTTGGGCAATTCCTTTCCATATCTTCCTATATAGTCTTCTACAAGAGATCAACTCAATATGCTGGAGACTTCCCTGATCCTCTTGATATTTTCCAATCTGTCTTCTTAATTTGACAGTATATTTTTCTTGTCCACAGGCGTTATAGATTTTAGGGTAAACTGATTTACCTGCTATTCCCTTTAGTGCAAAGGTACAAGCTGGCCCTCATACCTATAATATTCTCCCTCTCACATGTACCTTATTGAATCTACAGATAGTTTTGAGGAGTAGCTCAGGTACCACCATACATAGAAGTCCTTTCCTCATCCCCATGTTGTTAGTGTTATCTTCTAACAAAAAAATTGCTTATATTTTACTACATAGTTTGTATTTACACATATCCCCAGCAATGATCACAGTGCTTAGCACATTCTGACCCTAAAAACTTAGCAGATTTTTCAAAAGACACATGTTTCTTATCTTTCTATTAGCATATAAACAATTAATCTCCACATATTTCCTTCTAATTAAACAAATATGTGTACATTTCTTCATTTCTCTTGGTTCTTACCTGTACATTTCATAATGTCTACTCAGCTATGGCCTTTTTCATTTCATCAAAGGTTAATTTTTTTCCTCTGTTGAAACATCTATAGTTTTTCCAGATAGGTTATTCTTAGTTGTACGTCTCTCTTTCCCATTTTGTAATGTCTTTATTCTAAATTCTTTTATTTATTTTGGCAACTACTAAGTTTTATGTAATCCTTACTAAAGTATTTGATTTTTTTCTTTTTACATTGCTTTCTTTGACCTGGCAGCCCAGGATTTTGGCTATGATTTTCTTTCAAGTTTTCATTTGGGGGTTTCTTTAAGGAGGTGACCAGTGGTGACCAGTGGATTCTTCCTATTTTTACTTTACCATCTTGTTCTATGGCATCTGGGAACTTTTCATTCATAATTTATTGAAATATGATACCTAGGCTTTTTTTTTCTTTTTTGGTATTCATTTTCAAATAGTTCAATAATTCTTAGACCATTCACCTGTTTTCTTGGTTAGTTGTTTTTTGTATTGTATTTCCTACACTGATTTCTGTTTTCTAATCATTTTATTTTATTTCACTATTTATTATTGTCTCATTAAATTATTGTCTTCTGTTTGGTTCATTCTAATTTTTGTGAAATTACATTCTTGGGTGAGGTTTTTTACCACCTTTTCTATGATAGCAATTCTCTTTGCCATTCTTTCTTCTATAGTTATTCAATTCTGTCTTTTATTTCATCCTTCATTTCTCTTAAGAGTAAATTGAGATTGGTGCATACTTGAGGCAATTAGCTTTATAAAATTTTAGTCCTCATTAAAGCACATACTTATATGGATTCTATGATCTTATCTATATGGATATTCCCTTCACTGTTTCATCTAATAATCCTTCAATATCTTTCTCATCTAATCTGACTTTTGTCCACTTTCTAGATATACTTTATAGAAAATCTCAGTTTTGCCTGGGTCTTTTCATATTTCATGAATAAAAATGTAGGTCTCAGATTGCCTATTTGCCATTTCTCATTCTTGCTATGACAAACTCACTTCCTTTTTTACCTACTATGTTACCAACTATGTACTGGCCCTTTGAGGACACACACACAAACACACACAAAGACATGTCAGTTTCTGTCCTCTAGAGGCTCACCTTCTAATGGAGGAAGACAATACATAAAAGAAGCTGAAGAGCGGATAGAGATGGAAAGTCTTGATGAAGTCCTGCAACCAGTGAGAGAAATGAGGTGAATGTCTTGGGTGCCCTAGTTAAATACTGGGGGATGTGGGAGGAGCTCTCTGATGTTCACCCTCCACTCTCTCCAATTGAAGAAAGGAAGGGGCCCCAGAGCCTGGGTGTTGGAAGAAAAATCAGAGGTGATGTCTCTTGCAAAGTGATGAGTTTCTGGTGATCAGAAGTCCAAGATTGAAGCAGGATAAGAATTTGAGAACTGAAAAGTGTGTATTAAATCAATATATATTTGCCCCTCTTCTCCCATAACAAGATATCACTGATATTGTTCTGCTGCCTCCTTAGACTCGCCATAGCCATTGTCCTTTAAGATACTATTGCTTAATTTTTAGAGCTTGGTTATGCATACTGGGGTAATGATTGACCCATTCATGTTTACCATTACCATAATCAACAAACCCTCCCAGAAAACTAAAGCTATTTATATTTGTACAGTGCTCAGAGAGAAACACCTAAATCCTTTCCTTGTATTTAGGAAAGACATTCAGACCTGGGATGGTAGAGTGAGGTCACTTTCTCTCTGGAAGCTTGCCTGTTCAAAATGCACACATGTTTAATGCTATCGTACTGGGATCTCCTTTAGCAGAGCCATTTCTCTCTAGTAATTAATGTCACCCAGGGTGTTAATGTAGGAAAAAGTCCAATACTCAGAGAACATGGAGGTTAACAGAACTTACCTTGATGCTCATTCCAGAGAACACTAATTGGGACTCAACACCCAGAGGGGAAGATCAAAAAAAACATTGCATTCACTAAAACTGTGTGGGTGTTTCCAAAGTAATGGGGAAAAAGATCTTGGTATCAATTCTGACAATTTACAGAAAAAGAGATTTTGGCATTTTACTTATTATCTAGAAGTCAGATAAATGGTTGTTTACTAACAAGTGGTAAAAGTTTCAGAATGCATACTATATAATGCATATTGTATACATTTATACCATGCGTACCCCACCAATGCCCATATAAACACACACATATACAGGTTTAGAAATACAGAATTCTAGATGACATAAAATAAGGTGATCCACTAACTAGCTGCTTTTTGGAAGGCTTTAATTTAATCTCATATTTTCTGAATTTGTGAAACCATTCTGAAGACAATCTGCATTTTATTTCCTCCTCTGCTTTATTTTTTCCCTACTCTCTTTTTGCTCACCCTAAATGATCTTGATTTTGTAATGGCAGCTCTATTTTCAGGCTCATGCTCTCTGTGGCTGCTTAAATTCCTATTTTTCCCTTGGACCTTTGCTCATCTAGAGCCATCTGGTGACTAATTAATACATGCCAGGTTGTTCCACTGGCCACTGGAGTGTAATAAAAGTCCATAGATACAGAAGTTCAATTAAAGTTGTGTTTCCATGAGCCATTAAAGCATTTCTCCTGCCATTTGAAGTGGCCCAGTTTAGAAAGAACACTCATTCTGACATCAGAGGATCTAGATTCAAATTCAACATTCATGCTTAGTAGTTGTAATCAAGTAATCAACTTAATTAGTAAAAAAAATAATTAATTTTGCTGGGCCTCAGTTTCCTTTTTTGTAAAATGAGTTCATTAAACTACCTTTCACTTCCCTTGAAATGTTAGATCTTTGAAACTATGATTTCTATGTACTTTAGTAGCATTCCTATTTGATAAAAGACAGTTTTAGTAGGGTAATGTAAGAAACATTTCAATTTTAAACTATTAGGAAAGGATAATTACTGAATATCTAGAATAGGAAATTATGATCACAAAGAGTCAAAATGAACTCATCAAGAATGGGTCATACAAGATTAACCGCATTTTCTTTTGTCTAACAGTCAATAAATATTTCAAATGCTTACTATGAGCCAGGCACTGTGCTGAGCACTGAAGATACAAAGAAATTCATATGTCTCTGCTCTCAAAGAGCTCACAATGTAATGGGAAAGAAAACATGCAAACTACCAAAGTACAAATAAGCTAGTACAGGATAAATTTGAAATCACCAACCAATGGAAGGCACAAATTCTAATTAAGGGGTATTGAGAAAGAAGTAGAAGGTAGAATTTTAAGCAGGTCTTTAAGGAAGCCAGAGAAACCAACAGACACATACTTGATTAGACAGATCAGAGGAATAGCACAGACATAGTTTACCTAGACTGTAGCAAAGCAATCATGAGCAAATATTTATTAAACAATTTCTATGTGCCAGGACTGTGCTAAGTGCTGGAAATAAAGGCACAAAAATGAGACAGTTTACATCCTAAGTAGCCTTACTTCTCAGGGGACAAATATGACAACGTTTTTCAATTTATTTCTTATTGATGAGATAGAGAGAAGTATACTTTAAAAAAATTAGGTAGATTTGGAATTCGTTCAATGGCCCCTCAAAAATGGCCACTAATGACATCAGCACTTAAGTGAACATGGCATATAAATGAATATAATTAAGTATAAACTCAGAGTTGTCACCAAGACCCAGTATCATAGCAATTATGTCCAGAATCAAATAATAAAAAGGTAGACATATACCTGTCTTTCACTTCCCTTGTAACTTTAGATCTATGAAGTTATGACTTTTATGGAAATTACTTTAATGGAAAATATCAGATAAAAAGAAAGTGAGGTGACACTGTATGTCAAGAGCATATAACCTAGTATGGAAATCCATAAATGATGTATAAACATAAGGTTACATGTGGTTGATATGTTGGCTAAAAAATCAAAGAAGACAACTCTGAAAAAATAGAACATTAAAATTCAAGTCCTTACTATTTCTTCATTACTTTGGAAAAAGAAATCAGTTCAATATAAGTAAATTATTCTAGTCCTTGCTTAAACTGTAGAAAATATCTTGATTTTAGTTTTAAGAAACATTTCCTTAACTTTTCTGTGGCTTTTAAAATAACTACCTTGTTAATAAATTATATCAATATAGACTTTTAAGGTTAACAAAGGGTTTTGCTCCTCAAAACACTATGATGTTAGTAATACAAGGATTATTATTGTTATCATTATCACTATTTTTAAGATGAAGAAAATGAGTCTCAGAGAGAAAAACTCACTTGTCCAATTACTAATAAGCATTTGAGTCAGGATTTGTTAGCAGTTGGTGGTAGAGTGGGTCTGGGGTCAAGAAGAACTGAATTCAAACCAAACTCAGAGACTAGTTTTGTGACTCTGGGCAAGTCATTTAATCACCACTTGCCTTCATTGTCTTACTACATATTGGGTATATTTATAGTACTTATTTCCCATGGCTGTTATGAAGATAAAATGAGACAATATTTTCAAAGTGGTTTGCAAACTTTAAAATGCTATATAAACTATTGTTTCCATACTTCTCCTGGGATACTCTTTAGAACACAGAAGGAAATGTTCTATAAAAACTATCACTTTTTAATATAAGTAAAATGCACTTGTTTTAGATAACTATTTTAAATATAAATTTCATTACATATATATGGATCACATTTTCAGTACATTTATGCAAAAAGAGTTCAGTCAAGGAGAAAATTAAAATCTAGTAGAAGGTGCAGAGGTGGCAATATGGTATAGAAGAGAGAGAGAGAGAGAGCACTGAACTGTTAGCTAGAGGAATTATGGAATGCTACTCACTAGCTCTATGACAATGGTTGTCATTTTGTCTTTATGTGTCTTTAGTTTTCTCACTGATATATTAATTGGATTGAACTAGATAATCTCAAAGATCCTTCCCAGCTCTAACAATTTATGTCTATGATTCTGTGAATACAACTTGTAGCAGACTAGAGAGAAGCAAGGTTAGAAAGGGAATGGATAGTGCTGTTTCCCAATTGGGATTAAAATACATTGAATTTAGGAGATAGTGTCATACCAAAAATCTCTGAAACATTAACAAATCTATGACTTTCATGGAAATAAAAAAGTTAGCAATCACTAATAATTTCCTGGAAAAAAAACTGATTAATGAGGACTCTAGATGATAACTGCATTTATATACTGCTCTCATCAGAAGAAGATTAATATAGTTTTTCTGAGTTCAACACCCTTGGAAACTTTTAATGCTAATTTTTTGGGGGAAATTCTCTCATATTAAGGTGATATAGTAGCTGTAAAAATCCCAACTCTACAATAAAATAAAGAAATCAATATTGCTGATGTCAGAAAAGTTACCTCCACAATCTCTTTACAGTTTCCCAAGATTTTGATAGAATGAGAATCATAAACAAAAGGGGATTAGAGAATGGTATTTATTTACATTAGCCACAAATATTGGAAAATCCTGAAATACATAGTCAAGAATAGAATGTGTCTCATAATTATTTACTAGTTTTGTACCAACTATTGCCATTTGAAGAAAGAAGAAAGAACTCTGGAGCACTGTTCTTGGTGCTGAGATACATAGCAAAAATTAAAGTCTCTACCCTCAAGGTACTTACATTCTCCAACAGAGAGATAGCACATACTTCTATGGAAGATATGGTCTCTAGAGAAAGGATTTTTGAGAGTCTCAGGAATGGTTAAAGGAACTCTAAGTAGTGACTATCATGCTTTTTCCAGAAGAAATGACAATATTGATTTGATTACCATTCCCCAGAGCAAAAAAGTATAAGAGTATGGGATGATGATATACAGAGGGGGTTGGGGGAGGTAATAGGACAGATAGCAAGACATATTCAGTAAGCTACTATTTGGAGAGTGAAACATGATCTGAATTGTTATATTTTCTGAAACAAAACGGATAGAGTGAATTTTTATTGACTCATTCACCAACTTGGAACACAGCCTAAAAGGCAAGAATACCCAGAGGAAATGGGGAGACATGATCTCTATAATTCTGTACCAGAGGGAATTATTCCAAGTACATGTATAGGGGTGGAAATGGGAGAAGACAAAGGAGAAAGCAATAGGCCATATGAGAAAAATGATCAGGATATATCACTGACTTGAAGCATGCTATGATACCTTCTTAAATGAAAAGATTTAGTAACAAGAAGATAGGATTTTTTCCTTGCACATTCATCTAATTTTTTCATTAAGGTCCAGGTAGATTTATAAAATAAGTTTGTCAATTAATTCTTAGTGACCATTTTATGCAGGCACAGTATGGAAAAGCATGGGAAAAAATTATCATTGGTGATTTCATCCATTAAGACCCAATAGAAAAGAAATTATTTGGGAAGGGAAGAGCTTGCCTATAGAAATAAGAGAGAGGAGAAGGTAAGGAAGAGAGATTAGAGAGAGGCAAGTGGGGAGGAAGAGGGAGAGACAGAGAGAAAGAGAGAAAGAGATAGAGCCAGACAGAAACACAGTAGGAGAGATACAGAGGAAAAGAGAGACAGAAAGACCAAGAGAGATAGAGGGAGAGAGGAGGGAAGAAGGAGAAAAAATAGAAAATAGAAAGAGGAGGGAGAATGACTGTGTTCTACTTAATTGAAGGTAGTTCTAAATGTAATGTTTAACTGCTAGTAAGTTATACTTTATTAAGATTATTAATAAAATCATTATTAAAATCTTACATTTACTCTTTCCCTTATAACTGACAATTATGGGCCACTACTGTTCAACATGCCTCACCTAGGCACAATCTTAATGTAATTATCTCAAAGTATCCATTAAAGCATTAAGATTGGCCTCACATTTTTCTCTTGCAATTACTAAAGTAATTAAATAAGTTTGGGGGAACTTGAGAATTTTTGGAAACTGAATCCCTGAGTCACAGCTCTAAAAGTGCTCTCAAGCAACTACTTCTGTAGGTGCTAGAAATCCTATCTCGTTAGTAATCTCATTTACTGAAGACCCAGAAAAGACAATTCTTTAAGTCCTCAGCAATGCTAAATGGCTCATCATCATATTTTATCAGTAAATATGGAATTAAAGATAGTTGCCATTTGCTTTGCCACAGCTCCTTGAGGACTATGGGACTTCTCCATGTGACTCCCAGCTGAAACTTAGAATTTTCTCTCCTTGAGAGCAGGAACTATTCTTCTGCTCTATTTTCATCTCCTGGTCTTAACAGAATATTGCATGTGTATAGTATTTTATTAATCACTGCTATATCTCTGAACATTTGAAAATAGTAATACAGATGTATATATATGCAAAATATTATTTATTTTACATATACATAATGCATGTTCATGTATTTTGTAATAGTGAAACCATGGAATCAAGAAACTGATGCTATCTTAAAACTTTTGGAGTTTGGAAGTCTGGTAGAAATAATGTCGGTGTCAACTTTATATCTAGTTCCACATCTAGCTTGTTTTGATATTTAGATTTGAGTAGGAGAAAAAAATCCACATTCACAACCATATGTTGCAGGAAAAGGCATCAGGTACATCATAGCTTAATCAGACATTCCTGGTTATTCAGATCCAATATGGCCAGAAGTAAGCCAAATGTTTTTTGGAAATTGGCAACTTTATAAAATCTAAGAGTAAACAACTCCAATGACCTACCTAAGGACGGGCACCTCTGAAAATGAAAAAAGTACTTTCATTGTGAAAGGCCAAAAACGAGGCTCCTAGTAGGTATAAATGAAACATTATTAGTATTTAATCTTTATAGAGAACCAAGAAAGTGTTGGAGCCAGCTCATAGTGGATTGTTATTTTTCCAGTATGAGCATTTATACCTCAGAAATTGTTTAGGACTACAAATCAGGACCTGACAATGTTTTGGTGATATCTATATGAAAGAAAGTGATGGGGGAAATGGTCCCAATGAAGATTAAACAAGTATGTTGCACTGACATTCTTAAAGCACTTGTTCTTTAAGCATTTACCAGCATAGTCCTACATAAAACCTATTTTATACAGTAGATTTTGTTGAAATTAAATGAAGATTAAAATAGCAATACTTTATGAATATATGGATTCTTAGACCCCCTTGAATTTATGGACACACACATGCACGTGTGCGCGTGCACACACACACACACACACACACACACACACACACACACACACACACACCCTTCTCCCCTTGGAAAAAATAGTATAGTATGTGAAGGCTCATATTTGAGAATCATTCAATCCTTTTTACTCTGTATATACTGTATCTTGTATGCACATTGTTCTTTGTATATTGTCTCCCCACCCCACCCCAGATCCTTGTGAGCAGGAACTATGTGTTTGGCCTTTGTGTGTTTCTGTGTGTGTGTGTGTGTGTGTGTGTGTGTGTGTGTGTGTCTATAGTACTTAGCACAGTACCTGGCACCTAGTAAGCCCTAAAATAAGACCTACAATGTGATACATGCCTATACTGGTGAGTACTGTTATAAATGGTAACTAAGTATTCTTAAGTACCCTCCCAACAGCTATAGGAAATATAAAAGAATAGTATCCTCAAACTTCACAACTTAACATCTACCTCAAGTCTTTCCTGTGCTTGTCAATTGTTTCTGCTCCCCTCTGCCCCATCCCACACCTATCTCCAACACACACACACACACACACACACACACACACACACACACACACATTTTTTGAAGATAGATAAAATTCAGTTGACTGTACATAAGTTGTATCTCTATGTTCTTTGAGGATAGGGATAGATATATAAATATAGATATAGATATAGATAATATATCTTTGTATCTCTAGCACAGAGCATTGCAACATGACATGTTTCTTTAATCAAATTAAATTCTATGTCATTTAATGTCAATAAACACTGGACACAATTATCTCCTCTATTATAGTTATTGCATCTATTACAGTCATATATAATTTCAATTTGTGTAGAGGAGATAGCGTGTCTAAGAAAAACTTTCCAAGTAGTAGTAGCTTATTCTAAGTCAAAAGTTTTTTTTTTGTATTTTCAGAGTAAATCACAAAACAAGGAGAAACTTAATAAATCTATAAATACTTTTAAAAACTCTAACCAGCCTGGGTTACCAAAGAAAACAACAGAATGTGAGAAAAAATCTAGAGCCCCTAGCAAAATATCCTATTGAAATGTACGTAGATTTCATTTAATTTTTTAAAGTACTTATCAGATTTCCCCCTCCCCTCCCAGAAAGTCGTCCCTTACCACAAAAGATTTTTTTTGCAATAAAAAAAGGAAAAAGAGGAAGAAGGCAAAGAATATTTTTTCTAATGTTCAAGATAGTGATAAAATCAGGTGGCATATACAATATTCTAAATTTGTGGACCTGACCTCAGCAAATGATCAGGGGGAAATACATTACCTTGGTTCTGCTTGTTTATAGTTTCACAGATTTTAGGTATTTGCAGCTTGTTTGGTAGTTGTTCTTGACATTTATATTGTTGTAGTCATTGTGTATATATATATATATATATATATAATCTTCCCAGCCCTACTTACTTATGTATCAGATGATTTAAGTCTTTCCATATCTTTCCATTGTGTTCATTGTCTCAATGAACAAAAATATTCCATTCCATTAATGTAGCACACTTTTATTTAGCCAATTGATGGGAACCTACTTTTTTTCTTAATTCTTTGTTACCACAAAGTGTCAGGAGGCCATTCTCAAGATCATCTCAACATTTCTGCTCACTTAGACAAATTCTTGATCAGTTTTTTCTTTGCTAGGAAAACTCTTGTGTGGATTGGAGATAACCTTCATTCCAAGCTATGAGGGTTATTTGGTGTTTCTATTTTAAGGAATCAATTAGTTTTCAATTAAGAAGTTTCTGCCAAATCTCCTCAATTCAGACAGATGAAAGGGGTGACCATTATTTTTCTTGTTAGAGCCAAGTGGGAATATCTGTTCCTCTCTCAATTCTAAATAGAATGTAACTTACAATCCATTGACAAAATATCCAACTGTGACAAATAAGATAGGATCCTTAAAAAAATCATATACATGAAGTCTGATATAGAAAATAATTTGCCAAAATCCTCTTCCCTTGTTTTCAACAACAGTATCCCTAAAATATGAATGAGCCATTTTCACCAAGATTTCATATATGGTTCCCAATTTCCTAATGTCTTCTTGATTTCCCATGTGTGTTTAAAGTGCTATCTATGAACTTTTCACTCTTTTGAAACTCTCTTCCCTAAGATATCAAGAAATTTATCCCCGAGATCAGATTGAGCCACTTTTCCCAACAAGGTCCTCTTAAGTGCTTTTGAAAATTAATATTGTAGTGATTGTTATGTGAAACCTTTCTTGAACCTCAGGTTATGAAGGTTATTCAGTTTCTAAGTAATTTACTCCCAGTCTTCAAGGTATCTCACTTGGATGGCTTTTTTATAGGCAGGGTAGAAATCCTGCTCTTTAGTTATTTGTAAACAAGAACTCTCTTACATAATGAAGTCAAGGAACTCTAGCCTCTACTTTGGATTGCAGTGACTTAGTCACTTGGTGAGTAGGAAGTGGGGGGTGTTGGCATCCTCCTGAGATCCACTTCTTCCTGTAATGAAGTAGTGGTAGTCTCTCGGTGACCGAGAATGACGATTGTCTTTGTGCAGTTTCATCTACAGTGTACCCTCATGTGGCTTTGAAGTCCAAAGGCTGAGGCACACAGTTTGTGGCACATGGGGCCTGGGACGCCAGTTGTTATGGGAGGTGCGGTTGTGGCCTGGTGTCTGCGTTCACACACAGTGGCAAGATGTCGACATTGCTCATCTTCAAAGGTGGTGGCGGCATGGTTAATGTGGGTTCGCCAGCTGCTTCTGTCAGAGGCGGCGAGTTCTAGTTGCTTTGGTGTCATGCCAGCCCACTTCAAGTTGGACTTTAGCTGATACTTGAATCTTTTCTTTGGTCGGCCTTGTTTCCTGAGTCCAGCTGACAGTTCACCATAGAATAATTGTCTTGGTATTCACTGTGGGTCCATGCGGATGACGTGTCCAGACCATCGTAGCTGGGTTCTGAGGACCAGGACTTCGATGCTGGTGGAGTTGGCTCTGTTGAGGACTTCCTGATTGATGATTCCGTCCTGCCATCGGATCCTCCTGATTGACCGGAGGGAGTGTTGGTGGAATTGCTCCAGCTGTTTCATGCGCTTCCTGTACAGTGTCCATGTCTCGCCACCGTACAGGAGCGAGCTGAGGACTGCTGCGTTGTACACTTTGAGCTTCGTTGCAGTGCTTACACCTCTGTGTTGGAGAACTTTGCAGTGCAGCCGCCCAAGTGCCGGGCTGGCCTTTTGGATCCTGGCATTGATCTCATGGTCTAGGGACCTGTCGTTGGTGATGGTGCTGCCCAAGTACTTGAAAGTGTTGACGTTAGAAAGCTGTGTGCCGTCGATTGTAATGCACGGCTGGTAAGTTGGCCTCCCTGGTGCGGGTTGGAACAGCACCTCTATTTTGCTGAGGCTGATAGTCAGGCCAAACAGTTTTGTTGTGGTGGAGAACCTGTCCACAATGGTTTGGAGATGATTTTCTTGGTGGGCCATGAGAGCACAGTCATCTGCAAAGAGAGCTTCCAGGATGAGTCTCTCTGTTGTCTTTGTTTTTGCAGTCAGGCGGCGAAGGTCGAATAGTGAGCCATCTAGTTGGTATTTGATGTAGACACCCAGGTCTAGATCCATCACAGCATGTCGTAATACTTGGGTGAAGAATAGGTTGAATAGTACTGGAGCAAGGACACAGCCTTGTTTCACGCCATTGGAGATGTTGAAGTGATCGGAAGTCTCTCCACCAGATAGGACTTCCCCTGTCATGTCGACATGAAAGAGCTGGATCAGTTTGACGAATTTTGCTGGGCAACCAAACTTGCTGAGGATCATCCACAATGCGTCCCTGTTCACTGTGTCGAATGCCTTTGTCAGGTCTATGAAGACAATGTAGAGACTTAGGTTCTATGTGATGAAGTAATAAGAGAGGAATTGGGGTCTCTAAGTCTACCTCCTTAATGGCTATTTACTAATCCGAGATATCTTGGGAAGTCCAGGGGAGGGACTAGAAGATGAGGTTACATATAAAATATGCTTCTGAGTTTGCTCACTCTCTTTTGCCCTGCTTGCTCAGATTGTGAAGAGAGTCAAATGGCAGGTGAAGATGCTCTTGCCCAGTTAGGTAATAAATTATTCTAAAATTAAGAATTATTGCCTCTCAAGAATTTCAGTTATTACAGTACTATTATTACTTTATCTCTTGTACAGGCACTGAATTGTCGAGTTCAAGTATGGTAGTTTGAGTACCATGACAGCGGGAAAAAGATTACTGCAAAACACTTGCAATATTGCTTCATTTTATATTTATTTATTATATATTATACACCCTCTCAAGATCATCTGTCTTCAATAATTGCATGCTATATTCTCTATGGGATTATTTTCTCAACTACCTTTTGCTATCTTCTGAAGAGATATTGCTCATAATCTTGTCACTTTTTCATTTTCTTTACTTAGCAAGAAGTGTTTGCTGATTGAGGTGATTTTGGGATATTTTCAGCCACCTTGTGGTTATGACTTTTTAAAAAATTACTTGAACTCTTAGAAAGAGCCACCTAAGTGTCACAATGGAGAGATTACTCAACTTGGATTTTGGAAGACTTAAGTTTGAATCTAGTCTCAGAGTCTTAGCTAGGGAACCTTGGAAAAGACACCTAAGCTCTATCTGCCTCCGTTTTTCATATATAAAAAGGGGGTAATAGTAGTATGTACTTCCAAGAGTTGTTGTAAAGATCAAATAATATACATAAAGTATCTATAAACCTCAATGAATATATCATTTTCTTAACAATTTTATATATGCTTCCCTATTTCCTAATATCTTCTTGATTTCCCATGTGTATTTAAAATACTATGAACTTTTCCACCCTTTTTTAAAATTTTAAACCTTATTTTTATTTGGTCAATTTCAAACATTATTCATTGAATACAAAAATCATTTTCTTTCCTCCCTCCCCTCACATCCTCCCTCCCATAGTCAATGTGTGATTCCACTGGGTATCACATGTGTCCTTGATCCAAACTCATTTCTATGTTGTTGGTATTTGCGCTAGGATGTTCATTTAGAGTCTACAACCCCAATCATGTCCCCTCAACCCCTGTAGTCAAGCAGTTGCCTTTCTTCAGTGTTTTTGTTCCCACCATTTGTCCTCTGCTTATGGAAAGTGTTTTTTCTCATAGATCCCTGCAGATTGTCCAGGGACATTGCATTGACACTAATGGGGAAGTCCATAACGTTTGATTGTCCCACAGTGTATCACTCTCTGTGTACAATGTTCTCCTGGTTCTGCTCCTTTCACTCTGCATTACTTCCTGGAGGTTGTCTTAGACTGTCTTGCTGAGGTCACTTTTCCACCCTTTTAAGTGAAATGTATGTAAATGTAGCTACATGAATGCTAGAAACTATTATTTTATGTTTTCTTTATTTTAGTATTGACAACTTATTAAAGTAAGAGTAAGTTGAATTTATCCATCTCAAAGACACCCATGAAATAGAGTAAGAAAATGAGGTAAAGAATGTTCTAACTAGTATGAAGAGCATGGGCAAAGAAAGAGAAAGTGGAATATTCTTAGCATAAGGGGAATACAAAGAAGAAAGTTATTTGACTGCTTTTGATTAGGGACAAGTAATAAAGAGAAGCCTACAGCTTGTGTGTCAGAAGTGGGACTTGAACAGAGATGTACCTTACTCTAAACTAGCTCTCTATCCACTTTCCCAAGGATGGCTGACTTCTGAAAATGTTATATGCAAATAAAATTTATCTGATTTTTAAAAAATGAAATGCAAAAGAGAAATTTGGCTGCTGTGGGAATCAGACAAGAGAGGATCACTCACAACTTGACAAAAAGCTTTAGGAAAAGCTTCATGAAGGAGAAAGAATTTGGATTTCACCTTCAAAGACAAGTAGGATGCCATCTGGTCTATGCCATGCCAATATGGACAGCATGTTGATATTAGAGTCAGCACAGACTTATTTAGACTCAGCATTTAACAATGTAACTATGAGGAAATTGTTTGACCCTTCTAAACTTTAGTTTCTTCATCTGAAAATGGCTATAACTAAAAATTAAAGGAACTGTAGGGAACCTATAGAGTCTCCCTTTTAGAAATGTTGTAAGACTCAAAGGAGAGGGAGTATGTAAAAACCAAATCTAAATAAACGAATACAAAAATTTTAGTCAGTGAGTACCCTGCCCCATTCTAAAGAATTCAGGTTTAATCCTAAAGGCAGTAAGAATTTATTCTGGGTTCTGTAGGAGGGAGTAATTTGCTGAAAATGACATTTAAAATTAGTTTGACAACATGAGGCATTGGAGAGGAAAAATACTGAAGACAACATTGAGAGATCCCTTGTAGTACTTATTTGGAGAAAGAAGATATTTGCTATTTCACATTTGTAGAAATCATGACAAATAAAATGAGAATAGAGGGAGCAAATGCCCATCCCAAATTTTGTAGTTAAAAAATAGGTTTAATTATATTTTACCAACTACATATTTTCTTTCCTTTGGGATCTCCCTAACAACATTTTAATTTCTCCAAAATCTTCAGCAGATCACCTTTTAAAACTAATGAATTCAATTGCTACAGTGAACTATACCAGGGGAACAAACACTCTCCTCAAAGATAGCACTTTGTGACTCTCTTCTCACATAACATATACTTAAGATTTACCAAATTATAAAGCCAATGTCAACTTCAACAATATAATGAGACGAACTTTCAAATGCTTTTCCTTTGTCTTTATGTTCAGGTTCTAGGCCACTGGAGCCAAGAATATCATTTTTGTTTTGCTTCATCTCAGTGAGATTTTTTTTTAAAGATCCACTTTCTAAGCCAAAATGTTCACTCTCTTTTTTTTCTTCTAGCACTCTCAGTCTCATTGTCTTACTTTCAAAATGTTTCCTGCAAAAATGCATTTTTCTGGTTGCAATTTTACCTTTTGGCATAAATACTATTTAGAATCCATTATGCTAAATGAATTGGCAGGGAAAATATCACTTGTTACATAACCCTGAATGTATTATTAAAAACATGAATGCTCTAAATCAAAATATTTTTCAAATATGGGAATATCTTTAAAAATTGTAAAAATGAAAATGGCTGAGTGAAGTCATATGCATATCTAGCTCCCTATCAGCATGTCAAAATAGCAAGATGGGAAAAATTGAATTAAAATAGCAATTACCACAAACTGAATGGAAAAGAAATATATCTTCACAAAGAATACTCCACTAAAAAGACAGAAGGGATACAGAACAGATGAACAAAGAAAAAAGACCTACAATGAAGGGAACACACAAATTGAGAAATAAATACAAGGAATCAATTTCCAGAAAAGGGCACGAATGCTGCCATAACTACAACTAGATCCACAGGAATTTTATTAAAATAAATGTAAGAAGTTCCAGGGTGGTTGAGAAGTTAAATTAAAAAAATTAAGAGGATTAAAATTTTAAAGCTTATTTTTAAATAGAATGGATGATTTAGAACAAAAGGTACAGAATTTAATTATGATAGTAAATAAGTCAAAAAAGAGAATGGTTGAAACTGTGCAAGAAGTAGCAACATGATTAAAAAGCATTATAGAAAAGTCAAAACACAGCAATAGAACATAAAAATAAAACAATTTACATGAAAGACAGAATATTCGAAGGCATTCTGAGAATTTTTGGTCTCACAAGAAAACATCAGAAAACAAATCCATTAATATCACAATCCAGGTCATTGAAAAAAGAAAATTATTCAGAGACATATTGAAAATGAAGAGCTAAATATGATTTGATAGGACCCACAAGATACTAGTAGACAAAAAACACAAAATTTAATTCATTTAGAAATAATCAAGTTCAATTGCCTCAAAATGAGAAAAAATGTTTGATAGTGAGGAAGATTTCTATATATTAAAAAATAGTTCGAATTGCACAAAACATAGTTTTAGTGCAATTATCAATCACATTACTAAGGGGATCATTTGTATAATTAGACAAATTAATGGGAAAATTCATATGGAAGAAGACGATATGAAGTGTGAAGATAAGTTCTGGATTTTATTTTTTCAATTAATAAGAATTTATTTTCTTTCCTTCCCATCCCCCATCACATCCCTATTGAAAATAAAAGAACACAAAAACATAATCCTTTTTAACAAATATGCATAACAAAATAATATAAATTCCCATCGGCTCAGTTCAAAAATATGTCCCATTCTGCAACTTGGACTCATTGCTTCTCTATAAGGGCATTAGGCACCTTTATCATCTGTCTTATGGCATAGAACTTATTTATTGCATTGATTGGAATTCTTAAATATTTAAAGTTGTTTGTCTTTAAAATGCTGTTTATATATATATATATATATATATATATATACGTATACATATATAGTTTTCTTGGTTGTGTCCACTTCACTCAGCATTAATTCAAATAAGTTTTCCCAGTTTTCTCTGAAACTAACATTTCTTTCATTTCTTACAGCACAAGAGAATTATGTCATAATTCTATACCATAATTTATTCAGCCATTCCCCAAATAACATGCACTTACCCCAAATGATGGTCACCCCCAAGGAAAATTATGAAAAAGCAGAATAAATGAATTCTAGAATGAACCAGCTCTCAAATTAAAGTATAAAGTAGCAATTATCAACACCATATTGTACTAACAAAAAAATTCAGCAGAATAGACTAGCTAAGCAAGACCTAAGAAGTATTTGACAAATCCAAGAATGCAAGTTGAATTATTAGTCATAATTATTTGATAAGAATTGCCTGCAAATATGAATGCAGTTTAGCAGAAAATAACATTTAATTTCATATTTCACAATAAATTCCAAATGGATAAGCACTTTAAAAATAAAATCTACATCATTAAAAATTATAAGTAATAAAAGGTTATTTCTTTCATAGCTAGAGGAGAAAGATTTATAACAAGACAGTCATAAACAAAGAAAACTATAATAGATAAAATAGCTAACTTCAATTGTGTAAAATTAAAAAAAATATTTTGTAGATGAATAAAAATCTTGCTTCACTTTCAGAAAGTCCTTGGCCTTGGACAAATACTGTTTATGTTATACAAGTCACTTGGTCTCTCAATACCTACAGTAGCTATCTAAGGAAATAAGTTGAAAATAGGTTGCATTTCTATACTTATAGGAAGAGTTATTTCCTTAAGAGTTCTTTAACTGAGGGGGCAGCTAGGTAGCTCAGCGGATTGAGAGCCAGGCCTAGAGATGGGAGGTCCTAGGTTCAAATTTAGCTTCAGACACTTCCCAGCTGTGTGACCCTGGGCAAGTCACTTGACCCCCATTGCCTACCCTTACCACTCTTCTGCCTTGTAGCCAATACACAATATTGACTCCAAGATGGAAGGTAAGGGTTTAAAAAAAAGAGTTCTTTAACTGAGCAAAACCATAGGACCATACTAAAATAGAGCAAAATAAGAGGATCCAGAATCAGAAGGGAAAAAAAAGCAAAATAAGAAAAAAATAAACACTTGAATCAAACATCTCTATAAAGCATTGGGCATTCCAAATGTGTAGGGAATTGATGCAAACATCTAAGAATAAAATTAAATAATTTCCTCATATCAAAGGAAATACAAATTTTCCAAATTAAAATAAATATTATCAATAAGCACATGAAAAATTCAAATCACAAAATAATGGAAGTACAAATTAAAACAATTTTAAGTATCACCTATCAACTTACAATGATTTTTTTTTTCATGGGGACCGTCAAAAATGAAGAGCCCATGAGATTAGGGTGTGAATTTAGGGTTTAGGAGCAGGGCACACAAGTTTTATGTTAGTCATGTTACAAATTGAACTAATGATTCTGGGAGACAGTTTAGAATTATGCCAGAAAAGTAACTGAATGATTTATGTGTGTGAATCCAACCTGACGTCTGTGTTTATGACCCAAAATAGCAATGATAGAATAAAAGGTATAATTTGTGCCCAAATATCCATAGCAACACCTTTTAATAGTATTAAAAATGGTATCTTTTGTTTTTCACATAACCATCATGCCCCCTGTTCACCTCCTTAGAATGACATCTAGAAGAACAAATTTTAAAAGCAACAAAGGAACTAAGTCTGATAGTATATTCAAACTTCTATATTCACAGTTGATCACACCTCCTTCAAAAGGAGGTAGAAAGAGGCATTTTCTTTTCTTTTCTTCTCACTCAAACTTGATCATGATAGAACATTCAGTTATGTTGTCTTAGTGATTCTGCTTCTTTTACTCTGCATCAAAAACCGATAGAATCCAAATTCGATGCCTCCAGATCTTTTCTTTTTTTGTTTCAAGCTTCATCACATTCATTCCATATTAACCCTCCAGAGAGGATGAAGGGAATACATTTTGTGTGAGATTATTAGGTTCAAAGTTATGGACATTTTAACCATTTTCCTGCATAATTCCAAATTACTTTTCAGATCTGCCATACAGTGTGGTATAACAGCAACAACTAACATTTTATTAAGTACTTACTATGTGACAGGCTCTGTGCTAAGCACTTTACAATCATCTTTCTACAATTACTGTCATCATATTTCTTTTTTATATTTTGTATTTTTGACAATTAGTAGCACTATTTTAATCAGAAAAGACTATAAACAAATAATGTATGAAAACATTCTAGAATGGGTGAACAAATTTTGGATAATTGAGGAGACGAGGCACAGTGAATAGACGTTTATCATAGTTGGGAAATTGGGAGGACATAGGTTCATGATTATTCTCTAAATTATTTTAGCTGTGTGACCATAGTCAAATAATATAGTTGCCCATGCTTTAGGAACTTTTCCCACACTAATAATATCACAGGTCTAAATCTAAGACTGAAGTGAAACAATAAAACTGACATTTATATGTAATAAATAAAAAGTTTCAATTGTTTTAAACCTTAAAGAATTTTAAGATTTGAAGGAAATTTTAATCCATTACTTTATTTTAGCTTCACCAAAATCTTGTGAAATTGATATAATAGTTAGTCTTTTCCCCATTTTACAGATGGAGAAATTAAGATTTAGGGAGACTAAACAATTTATGATCACATAGCTAATAAGTGTTGGCAGAGGAATCTGTGCCCATCTTCTGCACACCAACTCTAGCATTCTAAGCAGTGGAGAATAAAATGGAGCATTAATGTACCTTAAGAAAATGTGAAAATGAAGGCAATCATTAAAAATTACTTTGCCCAATTATATGGCAATAAATACAGCAATCTAGGCAATATGGATGAATATATACAAAAATACAAACTGCCTAGACTAACAGAAGAAGAAATAGAATTCTTAAATAAATCCATTATCAGAAAATGAAATCCAACAAGCCATCAAAGAACATCCTAAGAAAAAATCCCCAGGGCCTGATGGATTCACCAGTGAATTCTATCAGAGAACAGTTAATCCCAATACTATACAAACTATTTGACATAATAAGCAAAGAGGGAGTTCTACCAAACTCCTTTTATGACACAAACATGGTACTGATTCCAAAACCAGGCAGGTCAAAAACAGAGAAAGAAAACTATAGACCAATCTCCTTAATGAACATAGATGCAAAAATCTTAAATAGGATACTAGCAAAAAGACTCCAGCAAGTGATCAGAAGGGTCATCCACCATGATCAAGTAGGATTTATACCAGGGAAGCAGGACTGGTTCAATATTAGGAAAACCATTCACATAATTGACCACATTAACAAGCAAACCAACAAGAACCACATGATTATCTCAATAGATGCAGAAAAAGCCTTTGATAAAATACAACATCCATTCCTATTAAAAACACTAGAAAGCATAGGAATAGAAGGGTCGTTCCTAAAAATAATAAACAGTATATTTCTAAAACCATCAGCTAATATCATCTGCAATGGGGATAAACTAGATGCATTCCCAACAAGATCAGGAGTGAAACAAAGATTCCCCTTATCACCTCTACTATTTGACATTGTACTAGAAACACTAGCAGTAGCAATTAGAAAAGAAAAAGAAATTGAAGGCATCAAAATAGGCAAGGAGGAGACCAAGTTATCACTCTTTGCAGATGACATGATGGTCTCCTTAAAGAATCCTAGAGATTCAACCAAAAAGCTAATTGAAATAATCAACAACTTTAGCAAAGTTGCAGGATACAAAATAAACCCACATAAGTCATCAGCATTTCTATATATCTCCAACACAGCTCAGCAGCAAAAACTAGAAAGAGAAATCCCATTCAAAAACACCTTAGACAAAATTAAATACCTAGGAATCTACATTCCGAGAGAAACACAGGAACTATATGAACACAACTGCAAAACACTCTCCACACAACTAAAACTAGACTTCAGCAATTGGAAAAACATTAACTGCTCATGTATAGGACGAGCCAATATAATAAAAATGACCATCCTACCCAAACTTATTCATCTATTTAGTGCCATACCCATTGAACTCCCAAAAAATTTCTTTACTGGTTTAGAAAAAAACATAACAAAGTTCATTTGGAATAACAAAAGATCAAGGATCTCCAGGGAAATAAAGAAAAAAAAACACAAATGATGGGGGCCTTGCAGTCCCAGACTTAAACTATATTACAAAGCAGCAGTCATCAAAACAATTTGGTACTGGCTAAGAGACAGAAAGGAGGATCAGTGGAATAGACTGGGGGCAAGCGACCTCAGCAAGACAGTATACAATAAACCCAAAGATCCCAGCTTTTGGGACAAAAATCCACTATTCGATAAAAACTGCTGGGAAAATTGGAAGACAGTGTGGGAGAGATTAGGAATTGATCAACACCTGACACCCTACACCAAGATAAATTCAAAATGGGTGAGTGACTTAAACATAAAGAGGGGAACCATAAGTAAATTGGGGAGACACAGAATAGTATACATGTCAGACCTTTGGGAGGGCAAAGACTTTAAAACCAAGCAAGACATAGAAAGAATCACAAAATGTAAAATAAATAATTTCGACTACATCAAATTAAAAAGCTTTTGTACAAACAAAACCAATGTAACTAAAATCAGAAGGAAAATAACAAATTGGGAAAAAAATCTTCATAGAAACCTCTGACAAAGGTTTAATTACTCAAATTTATAAAGAGCTAAATCAATTGTACAAAATCCAAGCCATTCTCCAATTGATAAATGGGCAAGGGACATGGATAGGCAGTTCTCAGACAAAGAAATCAAAACTATTAATGAGCATATGAAGAAGTGTTCTACATCTCTTATAATCAGAGAGATGCAAATCAAAACAACTCTGAGGTATCACCTCACACCTAGCAGATTGGCTAACATGACAGCAAAGGAAAGTAATGAATGCTGGAGGGGATGCGGCAAAGTAGGGATATTAATTCATTGCTGGTGGAGTTGTGAACTGATCCAACCATTCTGGAGGGCAATTTGGAACTGCGCCCAAAGGGTGATAAAAGAATATCTACCCTTTGACCCAGCCATAGCACTGCTGGGTCTGTACCCCAAAGAGATAATGGACAAAAAGACTTGTACAAAAATATTCATAGCTGCGCTCTTTGTGGTGGCCAAAAATTGGAAAACGAGGGGATGCCCTTCAATTGGGGAATGGCTGAACAAATTGTGGTATATGTTGGTGATGGAATACTATTGTGCAAAAAGGAATAATAAAGTGGAGGAATTCCATGTGAACTGGAACAACCTCCAGGAAGTGATGCAGAGCGAGAGGAGCAGAACCAGGAGAACATTGTACACAGAGACTAATACACTGTGGTATAATCGAACGTAATGGACTTCTCCATTAGTGGCGGTGTAATGACCCTGAACAATCTGCAGGGATCTAGGAGAACAAACACTATTCATAAGCAGAGGACAAACTCTGGGAGTAGAAACACTGAGGAAAAGCAACTGCCTGACTACAGTGGTTGAGGGGACATGACAGAGGAGAGACTCTAAACGAACACTCTAATGCAAATATTAACAACATGGCAATGGGTTTGAATCAAGAACACATGTGATACCCAGTGGAATCACGTGTTGGCTATGGGGGGTTGGGGGGGAGGAAAAGAAAATGATCTTTGTCTTTAATGAATAATGCTTGGAAATGATCAAATAAAATATTATAAAATTTTAAAAAAGAGAGAGAAAAATAGCTTTAAGAAGGCTCGTTACAGAAAGACTCAGAAAACTTCTTGGACACCAGATTGCTCTTACATAAGACCATGTTGATGAGTTAGGTGAAAATTAAACAGAAACATATGGATTAAATTCTCCTTAAAAAGAAAAAAAGAAAAAAAGAAAATGTGAAAATGAAGACATCAGATAAAAATGGAAAAACTATCAACTAAGGCAAGCTAAAGAAAGTACAATAAAAGGAACAATAGACATGATGATTTGTTAGCTCCAAATGACTATGTGTGAAGCATACATATTTTCTCTTAACAAACAATAAACTACAAGAAATGGAAAGTGATAATATTCACTATATTAGGTTGACTTTACATTTTTCACCATAGAAGGTATTATAGATGGTGGAAAGCATAGATAGGTAATTAACCTACACAACACAACAAAATGTATCAATGATAAGAGGTATTGGGTTCAAATCTGGATTCAGATACTTCCTAGCTGTATAGCTGTGGACAAGTCACTTAATCTCCATTGCTTAGCCCTTATCACTCCTCTGCCTTTGAACCAACATACAGTATTGATTCTATGCTAGAAAGTAAGAATTTTAAAAATTGTATCAATGATAAAACAAAACTAATAAAAGCATAATAATCCATGAATTCTTATTCAGTATTACTCACGTCCATGTTTTAATTCGTTTTGTTTTATTTTCACACATTTTTAGAAGCTTTCCCCAAAACCTCCCTAATATAAGGTCAACTTTTAAACACCAAATTATTTGTCCATACCTCATAAGAAAATGATTTGGGATAATGCTGCTTTCATTATTACTCTTTAACTTTCTGGTCCTACCTCTTTAGTTGTTCATAGTCCTTTTCACCTTGCAGTTTTCTTCTGCAACTACTTTTGTAAGATCATAGAATTTAGAGATCAGCAGTTAGCCACGATCGAACCCCCTCATTTTATCCATGTGTATACATACTCCTTTATCCCCTTTATTTTATACATGACGAAGCTGAGATCCAGAGAGCTGAAAGGATTTTCCCAAGATAACACAGTATCAGAATTGAAATTTAAACCCACGTTCTCTAACTTCAGATCCATTGCTCTTTCCTCTATACCAGGGCTAAGAGGCCACAGACTCTCTTACCCACACCACTATTCAAAGCATACATTCAAACTCAATGGTCAAACACTTCAATATCTTTTACTTAGGACACAGAGATAGAATTAGGGTGGCATGAAGTCTGGGTGGGATGTATGTTCCCTAACAATATATATCTTATACTACTTACATTTTGATTTAGGTCTATGGACAGGAAGAGGATATTTTGGGGCTAATTAGACTCCTGGAAATTTTTATCTTTCACCCCTACTTGGCCACAGGAGTTTTATCTGCCTTCTTTTTTTTACTTCAAAGTAGTCTACAGTAGAAGCAGCTTCTCTAGAAAATTTGGCCTGCTGTTTTATGGCCTAATTTGCCCTGTCTTCTGATTTTCTCCCCAACTTTTTGGTCTATTTTTCACACAGTTTGCTGCTTGACTTACTCTGCCATGACAGCCACTGTTTTTTCTAAGCTTATATTCTATTAGACTTTTCTCTCATAAAACCTTGGGAACATCTGTGAGTCCTTCTTAAAAGTGGGCATTCTATGTTGGGGAACAGAGTCGGTCCCCACCTCTGAATAGCAGACATACATGCTGCAAGTGATCTTGACACACAAATGACCTTCCCTGGACTACTGTTCTTACAAAAGGGTCTATTGTGTTTTTGACAAACAACTCAAAATGATCTAGGAAAATATAAGGAACACTTTGGACTGAAAATGGAGGTAATTGGTGGTAGAGGATAGCAAAATCAGGGAAGACATCACCTCAGTTGAGTTTTGAAGAAGAAAGAGGAGAATTTCAATTGATGGAGATCTGAGAGGATTGCTTTCATTGAGTCAAGAGTATATATAGGACAAGTTCAGCGAATCACTAATTATTTGACTGGAACTCAAAATGTGTAAAGGGGAGTAATAAGAAATAAGTCTTTAAATGCCCATTGAAATCTAATAATATGAAGCTTTAGTCAATCAGTCCATAAACTTTTTCTATGTCACACACTCAGTTAAGTGCTAGAGACATGAAACAAAATAAATAAAACAGTCCCTAGTCAGAGCTTGGGAGGTGGATGAATTAGGAAGGCTCCTTATTGTGGCATTTAAGTGTGGGAGACATAAAATGTGGTGATTAAAAGAGTTGAAGAACTAAATTGTAGTGAGTTAAAATGGTTGAAGATATCAATTGTCATAAATATAAGAGTGGGTGAGTAAATTGTGACCACAGAAAATATGTTTCACTACAGTGTCTTAAGGTGGTCGCCAGGGAAATATTCCCAATTATGAATATACCCAAGTCAACTGGGTTTTATAGAGAATTTAATTAATAATACAATGAGGAATTAAAGAAAAGAGAGAAAGAGTAAGAAAGGAATAAGTATGAAGGGCCTTAAGCCAACATGGCCTAGACTTGAGTCTTAAGAGAGAGGGATCAGTCAGTCAGTCTTTTATCACTCACCACAAGGTCTGTCTAAGCAAGGATTCTAGTGACAGAGTCTCTTCAGAGAGAGTTCCAGCCAGAGTCCTCCTCAAAGAGCCTTCCAGCCAGAGACTGTTTCAAAGGGCCTCTCTCAAGAGCCTCCAGAGGGACAGAGTCCCCTCAGAGGAGCTCCAGCGAGACCTCCTTAGAGATTGTCCTCTAAGAGCTTCCCTTCTCCAGAGCCTCTCTAAAGAGATCTTCCAAGAGCTCCCTCTCAAGCAATCTCCATAAGAGATCCTGCTTTTTTCTTATATAGGGGGTTTTCTCCTATGTCACCTCCCCTAAGTTCTTCCATCTACCAATCACAGTAGACGTTTTCTAAAGGACAGCCCATTACTGCTGGGTCTACTAGTATGTTTGAACCAGAAAAAATTCTGAATAAGTTTTCACCTCTTTGTTCCTGGCAAGTTTACAAGTTGCCTGACCTTTAATAGGTACTTAGCACCCCTTTGTATTACTTCTAAAAATAGGCATGGCTTAAAGAACTTTTTTGCCTCACTATAAGTATGGGCCCAAATACCCTCATTGTTTAGCAAGGAGTTTTTTCCCCTAAAGCAGTCCTTAAGTAAGGGTGGAGTAGAGGTCTTCCCATTTCTAATCTAAATAGAGTTCTCACATCCAAATGTGGAATGTTCCCAGTAGGGAATTGTTCCAATTGAGAATTCCCTGATGGGGAAATTTTTAACATTCACAAGTCTGAGAAATTTCAAGATTCACATTATAGAAGTGATATTTAAGCTGAAAATCTTAAAGGTAACCATGAAGTAGAAGGGGGGAGAGATTTCAGACATGGGGGCAGATTTAAAAGCCATATGGGGGATTTTAAATTTGATCCCAAATCTAATGGGAAACCATTGGAAGTTATTGAATAAAAGGATGATACTGTAAAAAATTGCCCTTTTAAATCACTTAATAGCTGAGATTGAAGTGCAAAGACACTTGAAACAAGAAGCAATTAGAAGTTGATTCCTATTATTCAAACATTAGGTGATGAAGTTCTATTATAGGATAGTGCCTATATGAGTAGATAAAAGGGGATATGAAAAAGATATAAAGATAAAACAGAATGGATATATGGGTTGAAATGCCAGTGAGAGGACTTCCGGGTAAACATGGCAGCAGTCTAGATGCAAGACTCTTCCTCTCCTCAGCACCCATCAATACAGACTACCTCAAAAGACCAAAAAAAAAATTCATAAGAATGAAGGGACTCTACAATAGGGCACAGAATGGAAGGTACGTGGGATTTGGGCATTTCCACAATATAAGGGGGTGGGAAAGCTCCCACCAAAGCTTGAACTGATCTACTCTCCCCCACCCCATGTACCAAGCCAGAGTCAGAGCCAGCATGTGCCAGAATCAGCAAGTGAGTGAGGGGCACCTCTAGAGTGAGTAAGGGGCACCTCTAGGTCCTTGGGAGCTGACTATGACCACCAAAGACCTACCCCTGAGAGCAACTACACCTGAAACCCCAGCAGGCTGAAGAGCACAGACCATGGGCACTTGCGGGAATATATCACAGAGAAGGGCAGCAAACAGCAGAAGCTGCAGAGATTCAAGAGCTTGCCTCGGGCAAAATCCTTACTCCTTAACTCCATACACAGAGAGCCTGCCCATCTCACTCAAATTTCTGACTAAAAAGGGAAGGAAAACCTCCACAGTGATAACAAATAGTGCCCAGGGACAACAACTTCCCTCCAAGAAAAACAAGAAGAAGGGGTTGACCCTGGAAATTTTTTACAGAGGAAAAACCCAGGCTACAGAAGAAAAAGAGGAGGAAAACCAAATAAATGTACCAAAACCTTCCCCAAAAAATGGAAATTGTCCACAAGCTCTTGAAGAATTTAAATTGGAGCTTATTAGAAAGATGGAAGCCTTCTGGCAAAAAAAAAAAGTGGGAAATAGTTCAAAGAGAAAATAAAGAACTCCTAGTTGGAGAAACAGCTAGAAGCCACAAAAAGCAGGATAGACCAAACTGGAAAGAAAAAGCAGTTTTTAAAGACCAGAATTAGGCAATTAGAAGACAATGATCTTGAAAAACAACAAGAATTAATAAAGCAAAGTGAAATGCCAGTGAGAAATCAAGGCTAATGCTGACATTGAAAGTCTGGGCTTCTAGGACACCTCGATGATGAAAGGTAAGTTCAGAAAAAGGAAGAGTTTTGGGGAAAGGATAATGAAGTCTATTTTGGACAAGTTGAGTTTGAAATGTCTATTGGATATCCAGTTACAAATGGCAATTGATGATGTTAGATAGAAGATCGTGAGAATAATGTTGGATAAACTGATTCGTGAATGATCTGCATATAAATGATAATTGAGGCCAGATTTGAATTTGGGAAAATGAGTCATCCTGACTTGTTGTAGCTCTCTATCCTCTATGCTATCTAGCTGCCCTGTACAGAGGATGACTCTGAAGAAAATTGGGAGCTATTCAAAGTTTTTTAACACAGGAATGATATAGCTGAATTTGTGAATTATGTTATTATACCAGTTGTGAGAAGACTGAATTAGAGAGGAGAAACTAGAGACAAGTATATCAAAAAAGAGGTTTATATTATCACATTAGCAATGAGAAACAACTGAAGATAGTTTTATGGAAGAATGATGCGCTCCATCTAGGGTAGAATGAAAAATATTAAGAAAGTAGTATAGAAGATGAATTGGAAAGGATATAGGCTACAGGCAAAAAGTTCAACTTGAGGGTAATCAAATAATTCAGGAGATATTAGGTGGGGATAACATAGTGTGGGTGGTAGTAAGATAAATATAATAGGGTACAGGGTTTAACAAAACACCTTTCTTTTCCAATATCATTAAAACTTCCTTGACAAATCTAATAGCATTTTTCCTCTGTCTTCATTCTCACTGATATTCCAAGTATTTAACAGTAGAGACTTTTTGATTCTTTCTTTATATCATGGACTATTCCACTCTTTGTCCTCCCTTAACTTCCCTGACATTGTACTCATTCTCCTCTGACTGTTCTGTCTTTTTCACTGTCTCCTCCATGTCCTTCCCACATTATTTTGAGATGTTTTATATGGTTATCTCCTAGGTCCTCTTCTCTATCCTTTTGTAATTTCATACTCTTGATACCATGACAACTATTTCTGTAGAGTATCTAACCCCAAATTAAGACCTCTAGCTTCCTATCTTCACTATATAATTATGATCCTTTATTTGCAATCATTCATTAGATAGCTCCCCCTGTATATATGTCCCATTAGTACTTCAAACTGGACAAAAACAGAATCCATCACCTTTTCTCCCATAGGAAAAAAGAAACACTATTCTCCACAAAGTTCTCTATTTCAATTGATATATTTCCAAAGACATTTATTTCTTTAGGAACTGGTTTTGAAATGGTAGGAAAACATAAGGAAGAAACTCTCTCCTAGACTTGGTAATAGAAAATGAAAAGAAATATGGAATAGTCTGACATGCAACTTATTATTGATTTACTAATAGGGGTCTGTTGGTTTTAGGAAATGAAATATTAATTCAATTCCTCCACCTTCCCTTTTCATGACTCAAAATTCTTCTTAAATATTTAGCCTCAGATCTTTTTTGTCTCTTGGCAAATTTTCTTTGTTATTTTCTTCTAATCCTTAATCAAACTTCTTTCTTAAAAATAGTTTTGTTATATTCTAGAAACTTTAGGGAATTTAACGCATTACTTAATGTTATCTTGATAATTGTACTTAATTTACCTTTCTTATGTTTTTCTGATTTGTATTTTAACTGCTTTTGCAAGTCAAAGCCATTTGTCTCTTGCAGGAATTAATTATATGCTTATTTTTGGCCAAAGGCAGTTAGTTATTTTTTCATTGATTTGGATTAGCTTTGCTGGATATATTTTAAGGTGTGTCATGATGTATTTTGATTTTTGGAATATCATAGCCCCATCTTTTCTCTAATATCCTGTAGGGGTAGAGAAATGCTGAGCTATCAAAATTCTTTTTCCTTCATGTCAAAAGTTATTTCACTTGAATGTTTAGAGAATTCTTTATCATTGGAATTTTGGGATTTTACTACAATAAGCCTCATAGTTTTTCTATCAAAGAACTATGAATTCTATCTCTTAGAATTTTTCTGTTATCAAAACTATAATATTACTTAAGTATGGTATTTAAGATTGCAAATATATGAAGTTTTTATTTTACTTAAGTTATTGCTGCATAGCGTATTCAAGGTTAGTTGTTTTGGCTTGTCTATAATTAATGTCTTCTTTCAAAGTTGTTTTGTGCTTCTATTTTTAAGAGTCTCTAGTATTCAAGAGTCTCTATGATGCACTCTGCTTATTTTCTTCTCTTTTTGCTTTTCTATAGCATAAGTTTCATCCTTATTTCTTCTTTTTTCAGAAGTTTTAGATCTTGTTTCAATTTCTCTGGAGTTTCTTGCTTTTGCTTTATGATCTCTGGCCATTTTTCAAAATTTGTCTTGCTCTCATTTCCTCTAAGGACTTTTGTTTTCTTCTTTTTAAAGTTCATTAAATATTCATTGAGGCACTTAGATGGCTCAATGAACAGAGTGTTGGGTTTGGCATTAGGAAAACCTAGGTTCAAATACTGCCTCAGATGTTTACTAGCTATATGACTGTAAACAAGTCATCAAACTTCTTTTTTTCTTTATTTGACTGGAGAAGGAAATGACAAAACTTTCCAATATCTTTCCCAAGAAAATACTATAGACAGTTTTGGTGTGCTATGATCCATGGGAGTCACAAAGGATCAGACATGACTGAATTACATATTCATTGTCTCATCCTTTATAGAAATTCTAGGTCATTTTTTGCTTGTTTTTATGAACTTCAATTTTGATTTATCCATTTGGGAGCTGGGATTTTACCCTTGACCCTTTTCATTTTTAGCCTTATTCTTCTGGTATTCTTTTTTCAGGCATTCCTCTCCCATTTGGCTTCTTCTTTCCATTGCTATGGCAGGTACATTTTCCCTCATAGACCCTCTGACCTAAAAATCCTTGAATTTAAGGAATAGGAACCAGACTGCTAAGGAATAGGAACTGTCTGCTCTACGTAAACCCAACTAGGATACAAATTACTAAACCTACATTTCAAAGCTCTTTTCTCTGTAGCTGACTCTACAATTATATGTGGATAGATAGATGGATAGATAGATAGATAGATAGATAGATAGATAGATAGATAGATAGAAGATAGATAGATGGATAGATAGATAGATAGATAGATAGATAGATAGATAGATAGATAGATAGATAGATAGATAGATAAAGATAAATATATACTTACATACACATATATACAAACACATTCCATAGTGTGGTTTTCACACTGAATCACTGCCAGGGGAAGAGTGGTTATAAACCCCATAGCTAGAACTTGAAACCCAGACTTTTCAGGTTATTTCATCTGACTGTGCTAATTTGCAAGTGGACTATGTGGTTCAAGGGAGAGCTTTAAGTAATTCTATTCTCCACTGCTATTTTAGAAGACTTTAATTGCACCATATTTCCACTTTTTCTTCTTGTTCCAGTCTTGATTACTATAGATATGACTAGCTTCTTGCTTATTTTGAGGATATTAGAATAGGGAAATTATACTAAAAACTCCTGCTCTGCCCTTTCAGTTATGTGACCCTCCATCTGTCGATGGTATGCTTTTAGTACCCAGGCTCAGAAAAGTGTAGTCAGCATGAGTTTCCTATCCCTCCTTGTCATTTAACTGTAATTACCATTTCTTATCTTTGCAATATTCTTCTGTCCAGGTCTTCCTTTTCACCTTTATTCCAACCAGTCTAGTTTGAATATTCATTCCTTGTGAGTCATGATGCAGTAGAAAGAATAATAGATGTGACAACAAAGGGCCTGGTTTAATTTCCAGATACCTAATTCATACCTTTTTGACTACAGGCAAAATACTTCAGGTATCCAGGATTCCATTTCCTTTTCTGTGAAGGCAAGAAAACAGAATTGGACTAGATTGTTTTGGAAAACAATTCCTGCTAATTCTAATTCTATGATCTTCTGATCCCTATGAATATTTTTATAGTTTTCCATTGATCTTCCTGCTTTCAAACTCTTTTCTTCTTATTAGTCTCGGTCCTAATGCTTTTTTTCTGATCACATCACTCCTTAATTCAAGAATCTTTAATAGCTCCCTACTACTAACTGAATAAGGCATCTATTCCTGACCTGTCATCATTCAAGATCCATTATAATCTAATTCTAATTTCCCATTCCAGCACCATTTCATACCACATTTCTTTTTTTAATATATTATATTTTTTCTTTTCTAGATGATCAGTAATACAATTTTAATAATCATTTCTGCCATTTTGCAACCCATGTTCTCCCCCCTCCCTGAGTTGGAAAGAACCATGATATAGATTATGAATGTGTGTGCTATCATACAATAAATATTTCTGTATTCATCATGCATATGTCACTTATATAAGGAAAAAAACTCATGAAGGAAATAAAGTGAAAAACGGTGTGCTTCTTTCTGAATTCAGGCTCCATCGGTTTCTTCTCTGGTGTTGGATAGTCTCATACCTCACTTCTTTACATAGTCTGCATTCCTGACCAATTGGAATATTCTGTGTCCCTGTTCTGCCTTTTCCCATATCCCAACTTTTGCTCCATTAGAATGTAAGATCCCTGAGGACAGGAACTATTAGATTTTATTTTTATATTTTCAGTTGCACAGGACCTGGTACATATAAGGTGACTAATAAATCCTTTTTGATTGATTGTTCACACTATCTTTCATTCTTGAATAGATTCCCCTCACTGTCATCTCTACTAAAGTCTCTCTCTTCCTTTCAAGTCCAATTCAGATGCTTCCTCTTCCAATAAGCCCTTGGGGAAACTGACCTCTCGTCTCATATTCACAGAACTCTTTCCCTAGTACTAGCCATAGCATTGATCTCACAATTTCAATATCATACTTACAGTATTTATGAATTTGTTATTCATGCATATGCCCTTCCTTACATTACAGAGCAAGTTCATTGAAACTAAGCCCTTTTCTAATATGACAACAAAGGAAAGCCCTTTTCTAATATGACAACAAAGGAAAGTAATAAATATTGGCGGGAATTTGGCACAATGGGGACACATACACTGCTGGTGGATTTCTGAATTGATCCAACCATTCTGGAAGGCAATTTAGAATTATGCGCAAAGGGCATTAAATGACTGTCTGCCCTTTGACCCAGTTATACCACTGCTAGGTTTGTACTCCAAACAGATAATAAGGAATAAGCTTGTATAAAAATATTTATTGTTGCACTCTTTGTGGTGACAAAAAATTGAAAAACAAGGAGGTGTCCATTGATTGGGAAATAGCTGAATAAATTGTGGCATATTTTGGTGATGGAATACTATTGTGCTCAAAGGAATAATGAACTGGAGGAATTCCATGTAAACGGGAATGACCTCCAGGAATTGCTGCAGAGTGAAAGAAGAGATGGATACACTGTGGTACAATCAAATGTAATGGACTTCTCTACTGGCAGCACTGCAATGATCCAGGACAATTCTGAAGGATTCCTGAGAAAGAATGCTATCCACAGTCAGAGGAAGACCTGTGGGAGTAGAAACTTAGAAGATAAACATTTCCTTGATCACATGGTTTGATGGGGATATGATTGGGGATGTAGACTCTAAAAGATCTCTCTACTGCAAATATTAAAAATATGGAAATAGGTCTTGATCAATGATACATGTAAAACCCAGTTCAATTGCATGTTGGCTATGGGAAGGGGAAAAGAGGAGGAGAGGGAAAGAATATGAATCATGTAACTATGGAAAAATATTCTCAATAAAATAAATAAATAAATGTAAAAAGAAAAGAAACCACTATTAAAAATTAAATTAAAATTTTTAAAAAGCAAACCCTTTGTCTCATTATTTTTGTTTCACCATTGCCTTAATAACAACGACAACAATGACAATGGTTCACATTTAAGATTTTAAGATTCATATGACATTTCTTTCTCAACAGCTTTCTGGTATCAGTAACTCAAATATTATTATCCGTTTTATAGACAAGGAATCTAGGAGTGAGAGAGTTATTTAATAAATGTTTCTTGAATTGAATTGTTGAACCTCTGTGCTTTTGTTTATGTCAGTCATCTTATTTGGAAGGACCATTTCCCTGTCTTTACCTGTTAGTCTCAGCTTAAATCCTACTTTCTATAGAAAACCTCCCCCAATGAACTAAAATGCACAGTGACTTCTCGTTCTCTCTGAAGTTCTTTAGATTTTTAGCTACTATTTTTATATACCATTTCTCTTGCTCATTTGATATTTATAACATACTAATTTATGTCATTTATATATATGTATATATATCTTCTTATAAATATAGTTTCAAATGTATGTTTTGCCCACCTAAATTCAATCATAACTTTGTTGAAAATGGAGCCATACTTCTTTTTAGCTTCAAAAGTCTATGGCCAGTGGCTTTCATTGTGATGAGTCATTTTTTCTTGTATATTTTCTTCTTAAGTTGGCAGGCTTTAGGCTAGCACTCCCTCATTTAATATTTAATAAATATTAACCTTAATCAAAATATGAACAATGTGACCTCCCATTTACATCTTTTAACTGTATGCTTTATTCAGATCAATAATGGGGGGAAATGAATAGATTAAAAATGAGGGAAAGTTTGCTATTATCCCTAAAATATATTATTATTATTATTATGTCTATTTGCTTCAGTGGTACAAGAATACCATCTAATTTATGTGCTCTTGGTTCCCTTCTCTTTCTGATCACTCACATGAATGCATTATTATGCAACTATAGGAAATGTTTTCTTTCTCTTCAGTCTTAATATTTGAAGTCTAAGATGTTGACTAGAGATGAGATCAATTAACGTAGCAAATGATGAAAATTTCTGATTTTCTCCTAATTTTTGAACCCTGCACAAATAAGAACTCAGGTCATCACTTTTTTGAGAAACATACTGGAGAAATAAGCTATTAGTATCTCATATCTTGGGTCAGGAATTATCATTAAGGATTTTGTCCAAAGGATGTTTGTTCAAGTTTGAAAGAAATTGGTAGTCAAATGACTAGAAGAGTCAGAGCTAATAAAAACATCTATGAATTCAATCAATGATAAGCTCCAAATGTGCTAAACTTAGAATGGCCTCATGTCACTATAATCCTTCTGGATTTAGAACATGCTCAGTACAGGAAATAAATAACTAGACCATATTACTAATCCAACAAAATATATTTAAAGATGATTTAATCCTAAAGTAAATGGAATGAGCTGAACTATTTTACTTTTAAAAATATCAAAAATATATATTACAAAATCAAAAATAAAAATCATCTGCAAAGTCAATACAATTCTCTCAGAAAGAAAGCAAAACAATATTGATCATGTTGTTTGCATATACATAGACACTTGAGATCTGAGTTAGAATCATTTTTCAGGCACTAACTAACCTTTGAAAGGCCCTAAACTTTTCTTAGATCCCTTTTTCTCATCTTTGAAATGTTTAAAAAAAAATGACATCAGGTAACTACCTCCCAGAAATTTTGTTAGCTAAAATGGGCTGACATGAAAAGCCTTTGCAAACCGTAAACCACTATGTAAATGGTCGATTTTCCTTCTTCTCCTTCTCAAATGCCTTCTACTTCTTCCTCACAGGCACAATCAAGAAATAATATTTATTTGCCTAAAAATATTAGCAGAGCTTTGTGCCTTGATTTCTATCTAAGGTGAAAATAATGGTTGAACTAGTAGCATAGCCCCACAAAAACAAAAAAGGATATAAAGTTTACTAACACTTATGAGTGCCTAGCACTTTATCCTTCATTCCCAGGTATTGGGGATAGTCAACAGAGGAAGCCTTAGCACATCATAAGTCATAGAATATATAATTAGAATCAACTCTGCTAACCATCCAGTACAACATTCTCATTGTTCTGATAACAATTATAATATTATTGTTCAGAAAAAGAAACTGATGCCTAGAAACGATAAATGATTTCATAGAGATGATAGAAGTGAGAAACATTTGTTCATCCATTCATTCAGTAAACATTCATTGAATATCCCCTGCTGAGAAGGTGTTACTAGGGAGACAAATTCCTAGGTAATCATACGAGTTAAAAAGATTTACTATATAATTCAAGAGACAGGGAATGAGTACATAAAAAGCTAAAAAGCAAAATCATAATTAAACAGCAACTCAGTAGTAGAAGAATCCTCAAAAGGCAATGTAAAGTTAATTGCCAAATGGATAAAAATAATTAATGCTACAAGAACAAAATAAGGAAGGATCACTCAGGCAAAATACTCTGGGAAGGTCCCACATACATGAATTTAAATTGCACTCTGAAGACTCAGTAGAATTTAGACAGATGGAGAGGAGAAGGAAAATATCACTACAAATCAGGGTAAATCTGAGCAAAGGAGTCTGAAGAATAAGATTGACAAGTTTATCTGAAGTGGAGGGTTCATATTGGGAAAGTTAAGAATCTTACTATGGATTACTCTCAGATATAGAGGTTATTATCTTGATCACTGGGTTAAGAAGGCAACAGGCAAAGTGAGGGATAGAGTACCACATCTGGAATGACCTGGACAAGTCACTTAACCCTGATTAACTCAGTTTCCTCAGCTGTAAAATGATCTAGAGAAGGAAACACGAAATCACCCAGGTATCTTTGCCAAGGAAACTCCTAATGGGATCATAAAAAGTTGGACCTATTTGAAACAATAAATGACAATGAAATAGTTAAAATTGATTATTGGGAAGTAGAGTCAGGAAACTTGGATTCTTATCCTAACCTCTCCATTTTCTATATATATGATCATGGGGAAATCATTCCACCTCTTTGAGGTGATTTCTTGATTTTAAAAATAGGGGGGAAATGCATGTACTATCTAATAAAGTTGTTACGAACTCTAGTGTATCTGACAGCAGGATACAGTATGGTCTAGAAGGCAGAAATATTGCATTCAGAAATACTAGTTGATGTCTACGTCTATTATCAAGGTATTAGGTGCGTGAACTGGAATAACTGGATTAGAAGTTAACTGGGGAAAGATAAACATGAGATATATTCTAAAGGAAAACAATTGATAGGACCAACCTGTGAATGACAAAGGAATATGGGAACTAGAGATACCTGGGAATCAAGGAAAACTTTGAAGATATCAGAAGCAAATTTCTCTCTTGATTATGTCACCTTTTTTTTAACATCATCTCTCAGTGACCTGGAGGTCAAAGATCACTGAGTAAATTCAGGTATAGATAAACCCTCAGAGAAAGGAAATTAAAGGACCAAGGAACCAAAGAGATGGGAAATTTATTCCACAGGCACTGCCCCCCTGGGTGGCCCAAGCAAATTAAGAAACTATGATGGGTTCCTGAGATGTGATGTGTGAGAGCTAGTGGGTGGAGAAAAGAGCTTATAAGTGGAGACCAGGAGGTTCTTGGTGTCTTCTGGCTAGAGCATGGAGAGCTGAAGGAACCGTTGTTGGAGTTTAGCCAAAGCCCTTCATGGTGGCCAATAGATTAGAAAGCCAAGCATCTCTCTCTGCTTTTCTCCTATCTTTCCCTCTCTTTATTACCCCTATTACTTTAATTTAATAAAGTTATTAAGCTACCAATAGCCTTATAATTTTTACTATTATAAGATGAACCTAGGTAATGGCAGAACTATGACACTATTTAAAAGAAGGAAAGTCAGAAGAGTAAGCTGTTCAGGGAGTTATATTGAAATAAATTGACCTTGAGATAAGAGTTAAATCATTCATGTAGCGCCATCTAGCAAAAAAAAAAAAGCTGGATTGAAAATGAAATAATCTCTCCCTCTAACTCTGGATTGAATTAGATGATCTCTAAGGTTCCATACATCTCTAAATCCTGTGATTTCTAGGCTACTATTAAAGAGATTAGAATTAAAGATACTCATGAGGATGGGGTCTTTAGCATATAGGCAGTACTTTTAACCATTGGTGTGGATTAGATCTTTAAGGGAATGAGATAAAAAAGAAAAGGAAACTACCAAAGACAGAAACCCATGGACTACTTGTACTTGTATTTGAGTCAAAAGAAAGCAAAGACAGGCAAACAATCACAGGTGGGATGATGAGAATATTGTAATGTTCTGGAAGTCATTTCAAAGCATGTTTTTCTACTGCGTTATTCCTTACAGGGCTACAAAAATAAAATCTCAGAGAAGGTCCTTTGAGAGTACAGATTCAAGAGAGAGGGAAGGGTGGAAGTCCATTGCTTTAAAGTGGTAGGAAAACAGGGGAGGGGGGTACCAGGTATATAATACTTGTTTAAGTAGGTTGGAAAGTGAAAAGAAGCAAAGAAATAAGATGTAGTTAGCAAGGAGGTGGTAAGGTCAAGTGAAGATTGTTTTCAAAATAAGCGACCCTATAGAAGTTTGAAGGCACAGGAAAAGAATAGTTGAAGTTGAGGTGAGATTGAAGATCTTGGGAAGTAAGGATAATTGAAGAAACAAGGTCCTGAGGTGAATTTTCTCTAGTCATCTTAGCAATTGATTTCTCTCCAGTTGATGGTTCTGGCTTGGAGCGGATTTGACAATTATTAACTGAATTGGAACAACTCAAAACACTGGACTGGCCTTTTTATTCCTCTTCTAGAAGCACATAATAATCTGATTTATGGACATTGACTAAAAAAAAAAATCACATCAAACTTTATTTTCTTCGGTGAAGTGAGGTGTTTTTGCAGTTTTAAAATGTCACCTTTTAAAAATATTTAAGCTGTTCTAGTGCATAGTGGGCTATTCTTAGAATAAGGAAGATATAGGTTCATGTAGGCCTCTGGTACAATCTGGCTTGTGTGACTCCAGACGAGTCATTTAATCTCTCAATGGCTCAGGTACTTTCTAAGATCATAATCACTAAAAACAGTTGCAGACTGGCCCAAATAGAATAAGTTTCTTAAAACATTGAAATCATAGGCATAATAAAAGATTTGGATTTATGCACACGTTTATCTATGGGACAACCATTTTAGAAAAGCTAAATAAAAAATAATAATAAATATTCTTTGGTTCCTAAGTCTATCTACCTACAATCTGGTAAAGGACCTTAAGCTGACACTATGACAATTGTGAAGAATTAATTAAGGCTAAAGAAAACCTTGCAAAGCAGATGCAATGAATGGAAGCTTGAAGATCTGTCCATCAAGGAAAATTCCAAAGGAGAATGTGACCAGGTGGAAGGCGTTTGAACAAGCTGGCACAAACTGTTTCTTACTCACTCCTTTTCCTTGGACCTTGGAGAAGGAGCTATAGAGAGATGTCTCTGCCTTTCTGGCTATTGCTTTCTCCCTGAACGATTTGGGGCTTTGGCTCTGAAGATCTTTGAAAGTTACTAATAATATCCCTCTTAAAGACTATAGAACCTTATTTATTTAAATATAAATATATTACATTACATTATATTATATTATATTATATTATATTATATTATATTATATTATATTATATTATATTATATTATATTATATTATATTATATTATATTATATTATGTTATGTTATGTTATGTTATATTATGTTATATTAGTTATATTAGTTATTAGAGCTATATTAGATTAGGGAAATCCTAAATTCCCTCTCTCCCATCTCAATTCCCTTACCCTTCCTTCCTTTAAAATAAATCCCTTTTTCCAGTATTATAGAGAGTGATTTGTTTGTTAAAAGCTTTAGTCAACTTACCAATTCTAAATTCCTGCTTGACTCCAACTGAAAAGATAGCAGAATTGGGGGGGGGGGGGGAGAGGAAAGAATTCTGTCTTTCCTATTACCTTATTTCTCAGTGTGTTTGCCCAGCATTTTCAGTTACCTTAAACAACCCAGTAAAAGGAACCCCCTAATACACAATGCAATTTATATTTATGAATACTTCTTGTTATAATCTAAGTTTTGGTGTACTCAGCAAACTAGTTATGCTAATCACACTGATTTACATTGGAGATTTACAAAACCAGATGTATTTGCTGTAAAAATATGTAGGTGGCTGATGCCTAGTTGGGGGAGAAGGCCCAGGAAAAAGATGTGAGATTTACAGAAATAGACTTATCTCAGTTTTCTTTTGTGTATTAAAATGGAAATTTTTACATTATGTAAAGTCCATCTTGATAGTACCCCCCAAACAAACTAAAAACCAAGTTTTCATGTGAATGCCGTGTCAGAAACTTCAATGAGCTCTAAGACTGTCTAATCCACTGAGTGAGGCAATATTATCATCTCAGCTAGGTGGTACAATGGAAAGAGGAGTGAATTTAGAGTCAGAAAGATTTGAGGTTCAAATCTTGCCTTAAACACTTATTACTGGTGTGACATTACACAAATCACATTCTCTCTCAGCCTCAATTTCCTTATGTGTAAAATGCTAAAAATAATAGCACATACTTCCCATAGGTGTTATAAGGCCTAAGATGTATAAAGCAACTTGCAAATCTTAGAGTGCTGTATAAATGCTGAAATGCAAAAATATAAAACATCATGTATCTCTTATCTGTGAAAAGTTTCCACACAATTAAAAATTATTTTTATATATCACTAAGAAAAATAAAATTTTTTAAAGTTTCCACATGTTAAGTAGGATAAGGTGATGGTTGCAGTTAAGTGAATGCAAAAATGAAAACATAGAACATTAAAGAATTAGTCTTAGGCACACATTCTACAATATAATAGGAGAGAAATTTACGGATTAGTTAATTGTCACTCATATCCCTACCATACGGAAAATATCAAGGTCTTTCAAGAGAATCTGGGAAACCTTGACAGTTATTGCCTCATCATTGTCCTTTCTTAAATATAAACGTGCTTTACATGTTGCATTCCATTCCAAATTGAGAACTCTCATAATGAGTGGATTTTAATATGTGGGCTTGTGAACTGTCATTCACATACACAAAGAATGGTACACATAATATTGTCTCTAATCATTGTGCATCTTGAATGATAAAAAGGCATTTAACTCTCTGAAATTGATGGGGAAAACTAATGCATTGGCTTGACAGTGAAGATAATCCAGGCATCTTTGAGGGTAAAATCATATGAGTAACTGAAATAAGACCATTGATAAAACTGCAAGATAATCATTCACTCAGGCATTTGACAAGGTGACCCAAACCTAGCTGTGATTTCTTGGAGATGTTTTTCTGGCTTCTTGATTTTTAAAAGTTGAATAAAGATTCAAAGTAAATAAATTTGTTTTTTTTTTCTTTTGCCTAATTTAGACTGGTGCTCTGAAAAACAAAGATTAGATCCTGGAACAAAATGAAACACTCATAGGTAATTTGGCAATTAGGAAAAAAAGATATTTACTAAGCCATAGCAAGAGAATAGACAACAAGAATAGACTAAGGATGTCTTAAGTTCATTTACTTGAGAAGGTCCCCAGATTGAGTGGGCTATTATTTTCCATCAGTCAAGAAAGGGTACTGAGACCTCTTCATAGCTCATTTTGTATCAAAGTAACCAGGAAGTAATACCAAAAGACCCCAAGTCACCAAGTCTCCAGTAGAGTCTCAATACCTTTTAAGGAAAAGGTAGCCTAACTAGCATAGGAGCAAGTGTTAGGCCAGTAATGCTGAATCTATGGCACAGGTACCAAGATGGCATGCAGAATATACTCTTTGGGCCCTCAACCACCCCTCCCACAACCCAGAGTTTGTTACTAAAAAGGCTGAGGGACTTGGGTGGAGCTGCTCCCCTTCCCCTCTCTATCACTCCTGGTGATATTTTTTCACATCTCCTAACCCTCTACCCAGCAGCCCAATGGGAATGCTTTTTTCCCTCCCCTGTGTGGGGTAAGGAATGAGGGCAGGGTGCACCCAGTACTTGGTGGCAGGGGAGAGTAATGGCTCTCCATCTCTAAAAGATTCACCATAACTGGGTTAGACTATTGCTCTCACCACAGATTGATAAAGCAAAGTGTAACCAAAATAATACTGTCCTCAAGGCACAGCTCCAAGAAACAGCTTTGCAATGGAAGAACTGAAGTGCTTTCCTTGATTATTTATCAGGAAAAAAGAATAGAGAATGGACCATTAAAAGAAAATTGCCCTATGTCAAAATCATATTCCAATGTAAATGGAGCTAAAGTGCCTGAAAATCAATAGCTTATAATGTATGTGAACAAAAATTAGTCAAGAATTCACTCTGTGCAGTAGAATCAAGATGGTGGCACGAGAAGAAGCATTTCCCCCTAACTTATCCAACATGCATACTCCACAACAACCTAGAAAATGTACGTGATCAAAGAGTTCCACATTGGGAACTAAAATGATAAAGTAAAGGATGTTCCACTATACCAGTCCCTCCACACATATAAAAAAGAAAATAGATCACCTTAAAACAAAGGAAAGCAAGAATAATATTTCTCACTGGGGTAAGAAGAATGAATAGCCCAGGCAGCATAGTATCTGTAGGAACTAGCAGAACTTGAATCATCCCAACATGCTACTATTCCACCAGAGGCAATAAAGCTGTAGAATGGGAACAAGTCCAGCCTGAGCCATAATATAGGTATAGAAGGGAGAGTGGAGCAGGTGGGAGAGACCAGCCCAGTCTAAGCCAATCAACATGGGCAGTGCAGAGAGAGAGAGGCCAGGAAGGAAACTACTCACTCCCACATGGCAGCAGGCCACCTGATGCACTGAAGCACCAGAGTGGGGGATTGGCCCAGACTAAGACACTTCTCACAGTAGCAAACTGCAGGAACTTATATATTCCCCTGTGGCAACAGAGTGCCTGAGGCAACAGAACCCAGTACAGGGGACGTCCTAGCCCAATCCACATGGCAAGGGCAGGGAAGCAACAAAGCAAGGACAAGCCCAGGCCACAAAACAAAAGGATAACTAGTAAAATGGAAGCTTCCCCAGAGCAAGACAATGGGGTTACTTCCTTTGACAGATGCACTGTAGGAAACAAAGGCACCCAGGCCTACCCCAGCTGTCATAAAAGAGGACTTTTCAAGCTTAGAACAGTGCTCCATCTACTCCAGGAACAGAGAAGAACCTCAAAAGATAGTAGGTAACAAAGGGGGAAATAGTAAAATGAGCAAAGGACAAATTTTTAAAAATCCTGATCCTAGAAAGGTAATTTAGTGACAGAGCAAAATTGAACTCACAAAGAGGATTACAATGCCAAAAAAGACAAAATGTGAAGCCTCAAAGGAAAGTGTGAAGGGACTGTTAGGTCCCAAAAGAATCACTGGAAGAACTTGAAAATAAGTTTAAAAACCAAACACTAAGAGAATTGACAGAAAAACAATAGTTGGGAAAAAAATTCACTAAGGAAATAAATTTCCTAAAAATTAGAATAGGCCAAAAGAAAATGGAGACACAAAAATATTTTTAAGAATACACCTTCCTAAGGAGTAGAGTGGACTAAGTGGAGAAGAAGGGAAAAAAACACTGAAGAAAACAACTCTTTAAAAAGTAAGATTGGCATAATGGAAAAGGAAACATAAAGATTCAAGGAAGAAAATAATTCCCTACAAAGTAGAATTGGACAAATAGAAGCTAATGAAAATATAAGCCATTAGGAAACAATGGGATAAAATCAAAAGAATGAATAAATAGGAGAAAATCCAAAACACTTTACTGGGAAAAATTATTGACCTGGAAAACAGATCTAGGGGAAATAATCTAAGAATCATTGCAATAACTGAAAGCCACAATAAAAAAAATATCATAGATACCATTTTACAATAAATCATCAGGGGAAGAGAAGGGAACAGAAGGGAAGGGAAGCAAAATAGGGCAAAAATCTTTGTAACAAGTTTCTCAGATAAAAGCCTCATTCCCTAAATACATAGGAAATGGAGTCAAATTTACAAGTGTAAGAGACATTCCCCAATTATAAATGTCCAAAGAATATGAAGAGGCAATTTTCAGAGCAAGAACTTTATCAATAGCCATGTGAAAAAAATTCTCTATATCTAACAAAGAAATGCAAATGAAAGCAATTCTGAGGTTCCACCTCTAACATATTAAATTGGCTAAAATGTAAAAAAGCAAAATGACAGAAGTTAACAAGGACAAAATTTATTTTATTTAGTCGATTTAGAACATTATCCCTTGGTTACAAGAATGGAATTCTATCCCTCCCTCCCTTCTCCCCACCCTTCCCATAGTCTGCATGCAATTCCACTGCATATTACATGTGTCCTTGATCAGAACCTATTTCCATGCTGTTAATGTTTGCACTAGGATATTCATTTAGAGTCTATATCCCCAATCATATCCCCTCGACCCATGTGATCAAACAGTTGTATTACTTCTGTGTTTCTACTCCCACAGTTTTTCCTCTGAATGTGTATAGTGTTCTTTCTCATAGATCCCTCCGGGTTATTCAGGATTACTGCATTTGTTGGCATGTATTTGGGTGAATTCATTTTTAATTGTTTCCTTTATTTATTGTGAATTCTCACAGATAAAGGGAAACTATTCTTTTTCTAAGTTTTTGACTTGACAATGTCTGGCTACATATCTCTTTACCATGAGTGTTTTATTTGGTTTACTTATTTTCTAGGCTTACTGAATTGGGATTTTGTGTTGGGGCAGGTTCTGAGCATTTCTGCAAGAAATGTCAGTCTTCTTTGCATCTCATGTGTATTACCTGGGGGGTAGTTAGTGAGCATTGTTTTTTCAAGGACCTCAAGAATATCTCCAGTCAGCAATGCTTGGGAGCAGTCTTACTGAGGTGATCTGTGCTGGTGCCAGATGATCATTGCTCTTTTGGTCTAAGAGCAGGCTCCCAAACAACACAACTTCAATTCCCTGGTGTCACCCTTGTTTTCCTATAAAGTTTCAGAGTCTAGGCTTTCCAATTTTGCCCATTGTCCTGAAAGATGGAAGCCTTCTGGTAGCTGCACCTTTGGGTCATCCTTTTTGGTTCAGATCCTTTCTCTTTTGTCTCAATCTATGTGAGAACATGGAGTGGCAAGAAGCCCTTACTTTAATTTCTACTGGGATTTTTTCATCATCATTTGGACTCTTGTGGAAGAGAGAAATTGGGAAAACCTGCAACAATACAGGAATAGCTGGGACTGATGACCTGTCATTCAAAGGAGAGCATTGTGTTTGAAATGTGACCAGGAAAAGCAGTTGAAGGAAGGGAGCAGAGCAACTGAAGTCTGGACCTTTTGGCTTGGAAGACAGAAGAGGTCTTCTTGGCTTTTGGAGATTGAAGCCTGAAGGTTGTCTTTGGCTTTGAAGACAGAAGAAAGGACAAAGTCCAGCTCTCTCTGATTTGCTCTGTTGTGATAGTGACTGAACTTCCAGACCTCTCAGCCATTTTCCAAATTGACCTATATTCCACCATCCTTCAACCTAAGATTTATTCTAACTTTAGGGAAATCTTATACCTTCTCTCTTTCCAATTTGATCTTTCCTTTATTCCCCAATAAACCCCTTACTTAATTTAGAGAAGAGAAAGAGTATTTATTTGAGACATCATAAACTCATCCTGAGTTGATTTAAAAGACCAACAGAAGAAGGACGGTGAAGGGAGGGAAGAAGGGAGGAAAGAAGGAAGAAGGGAGGAAGGGAGGAAGAAAGAAGATTAACAGCCTGATCTGTAGTTATCATTTACCATTCAAAATAGTCCCTTATTATACTCTGGTTCTTTTTTTTTGTCCTTAAAGGAATAATTGTGAAAAATTATAATAATTACTAACATTTACATAGTGCCTACTATGTGCCAGGCACTGCGCTAAGTGCCTACATATATTATCTTACTTCATTTTCACAACAACTCTGGGAGGTATGTGCTATTATCATCCCTATTTTACACATGAGTAAACTGAAGCGAAATTAAACAGCTAGTAAATGTCTCAGGCTGGATTTGAATTCCATACTTGTACCATCTAGTTAGCTGTTTTGTTTCTGATTGTGCCATTTTGTGCTATATAATTATATATACATATAAAAATGTGTATATATAATTGTGCTATATAATTTTTTAAAGTTTGTTTTCTTTTCAGAAATATAAGGGAGCTACACTTATTTCAACTTAGTTACCAAGTATCTCTTTCGCCCTCAAAAAATAAAACTCTAAGGGGGAAAAGGCATCCAGCAAAACTACTCTAAAGCAGGGGTTCTTAACCCAGAGTTTGAACAAGTTTAAATATTTTTGTCATATATTCCAATAAAACTAGTTTTCTTTATAATCCTCGGTGAGAAGAAGCCTATAAGTTTCACCAGACTTCCAAAAGGGTACAAGACACACACAGAAAATGTTAACAACCCCTTTGCAAAGTATCTTAAAATGCCTTTTGTTTGTTTGTAAGTTTTGGAATTTAACTTGGTACATTCATCAATATTCAGAAAGCAAAATGATAATGTCAATGTACCACCAACTCAAAGCTTAATATAGTAAGTACATGTTGGCATGAGCTATTTATTTTTTTGGCAGTGAAGAATTTTGGGGAAAAAGAGGATTCCACTGAACTAGGCGTGATTCTAATGAACATTTTTTTCTTTTCCTTAAAAAAAGTTAAGCTAATTATTTTCTGTACTGTTCCTGATTATGTAAAAAGATACTTCATAAATAGTAGAGCTTATTTAAGGAAGTTATAACATACAAATTTGTCAACCATAATAGCTGACCTCTCTCCCGTGGTTTATGTTTGCCTACCTCTCACTGCCATCAGCATATTTTCAGGGAATTAAACATTTTAATATTAATAGACGAAAAAAAAAATACCCCCCTCCAAAAAAGAAACAACAAAATTACAAATGCTCTCAAGAGGATTTGGTTTAGTAAGGTCATATTTTTAGTCTCATTTCCCTCTTCTAAGAATTGTTTTGAAAGATAGGAGGAAAACTCTCAACAAAATTAACCAATATATCAATTAAGTCTAAAACTAAATGCAATATTCTACCCCAACAATTCCCAAAACTCTTGCAAAGGGAAGAAGATTGATTTTTCTCACCTTTTCTCCCAAAGAACAAGTTTAGTCATTATTATTATCCAGCAGTAAGGATTCTTTTTTGGTTTGTTTTTGGTCCTTTTCATCTACAGCGTTCGCGTCATGTCTATTGTTTCTCTAATTCTGTTTATGTCATTTCAAATCAGTTCTATGCCTTCCCACACAAAGCTCATCTTTTAAGACTGTGATTTCCCCAGTAAATCTCTATGGTTTCATATCATAGAAGAAACACAATTTCACTGCTCATCTCTAAAGGTAAGCTCTTCTAAGGTTGGTCAATCAATACTGATTCCAATTGGCCTAATAGTTAAGCTTTTTGCTCACTTACTCTATTAGGTTTGGTTTGGTTTTTCACTGAAATCTTATTAGGTAAAATCAACCCTCTATCCTGCTGTAAGCATTCATTTAGTTGGGTAAATGCATATGCAGACACAGGAACACACACACACATCCCTTCACTAAACTCCCCAAATTACTGCGAGTATTTACAAAGGAACCTTATTACACGGGTTTGCTCTTGTACACAACTGTTACAATAGCTGAATAATATGAAATATTGGCTTCGTTGATGATTTTCACAACTGCAAGATTATAAATTATATCTTGGAAGATATAATATAATATACGACATACCTTTAAAATTATATCTTGGAAGAAGAAATATATTTAGACATGTTTCATTACCAAATCAATATGGATTAAGAATACTGGTATTATAAGATTAGCCAGTTAATATCCATATAAATTAAGGTTGGAAATTAACTCTATGTGGATACACGCTGCATCTAAGTGAAATCATAATGAATGTCTTTACGGCTTGTGTGTTCATTACTATTGAACTCATTCTTTAGCCAATTTGGTAGGAATGTATATAAATAACATTAATAATGGCATAATATAATGAGCACTGACTACGTGCATGGCTTTGTTTTAGGTTCTGGGTCAATGGATCCCAAATAAAAACTATCTTAAAAACTAATGAAATAATGAAATTCTATTCCCGTCTTCTCTTCCCTTCTAATTCTCAGTTAATGCTCTTTATCCTTTTTTGTGTCATGAATTCATGCAGATGTGGTGAAGTCTATAAACTGCTTCTCAGACTAATATTTATACAATAAAATATACCACATTGCAAAGGAAAAGTTATTAAAATATATTTATCAAAATGTTAAAAAAAATAAACTCATGGAGCCTGGGATTAGACCCCTTAAAGTAGAAGATAAGATGTAATAATTAGACTTAAGTATCACTACTTCAATCTTCCTGTAGAATGTATAATAGAAATAAAACATAGTAAACTTCCTAAATTTAGTATTTTTGTAGTGTCACCTCTTTCATGGTGATCTAGCAAGAATTACACCTAGTATTTTATTGAAAACATACCTTCAAACCTTCTGGTTTATATGAAATCCGTGTCCTTGAAATTTTATATCAAGGCATTGATTCGGAAGAAGCATTAACACAGTTCATAACTTCTTCACTAAAGTGAGGATGTGAAAAGTATTATAAATGGTTTTCATGAATTCCTAAAATGCTAAAGCATGTCTTCAATTTCATGATCACGTAAATGTTCTGGAGAAAATCAAAAATAATTCCAAGGCCTCCAGATGGATATCAAATGAATAACACATTCGATGACATAAAAATAATCTTATGATAGTAAAAACTTTGATATCTGTATTAGAGTTTAAGCTGCAGTTCTGAAATTGCTTCTTGATTCAAGGATGATGCACATAAAATTATATTTCCTAGGAAAGAAAGTGTTTTAGCTGTTAACTAATCTAAACTGGAGTTCTGACTTCAGCTGTAACATATTAAGTAAGCCGCCTTTTCTCTAATATTGTCAAAATCAGTGGTAGCAATTTAACAAGAAAGGTTAATGTTAATTAAACTGATGAAGCAATCAATTGCATTTGGCTTATTACTAGATATGTTTCATGATATTCACTCTAGTTTCCTTCTCTTTCAGAAATGGATCATAGTGTCAGAATACTGGAAGTTTTTCTTGCACTGAAACACATCTTTCTTAAAATATTTTTTGTTGTTGTACATACTTCAGATATATTTAAGGATGTATCCCTTGCCATATATTCAAGTAACAGAGCATTGAGTTAACAGTACTCTAACAATCCCTAACTTTGCAACATGATTCATAATCCAACCATTTAAATAAAATTTTAAAAAGAAATGACAAAAAAATAAGACAGTACTAGCAATTAATCTACTGCCATCTACAGTAGGGTACATGTCACTACAATTCTGTATTCCCATCTCTATTTTTCCCCAGATTATAAAAAAATCAGAAATTAGTAGTAAAAATTACATATTAAAGAAAAAGTACAACGTCACTATATTATATTTGTTGCCTTTTTATTTATTATATATTATTATTTATAAATAGTTGCCTTTTTATTTCACTGGTATGGAGGAAAAGGACCTTAGGTGACACCAAATCAAAAAATGTAAAATAAGCATAAAGTTCTAACTAGAGGATACTTTTACAGGATAATTACTGAGGAATTGAGTCCTTTTGCTTAGTAGATCTACTGGGGAAGAGATGAAAATATTTATGTCATCTACTACTATTTTTAGACATCTACTATGACATTTTTAAATCACTTTTTTTATTTAAAAGTTGTTATAGATACATTGTTTTTCTATCACCTACCTTTCCCAAAATGGCCCCTTGCCTCATTCATTCCAAAAATCAATCTCATATTTATATAAGAAAGAGAAAGGGGAAGAGGGAGAAATAGTCCAGAAAAAGTGGCCAATATATTCCCTAGTCCAACATTATGATTCTACATTAAAGACCTACGTGGTAGTTATTTATGCTTCATTCTGGCATAGAAATGGTCCTGCCTCTCAAAGGATATGGCATCTGAGAACAGACTTTGCAGTTTGACCTGGCAAACTGGAAAAGTCCTTAATATGAGCCTTGGAACAGATCCTATAGGACCAATTTCCCTAAATGTAGTCAGGCTCATCAACAAAAGGTGGGCCATTTCAATGGCTTGATTTGTTTGATTTGTTGGTTGTTGGTTGGGTTGTTTTTTGGGAGAGACTCACCTAATCAACTAATGACTGCTAAAGTCCATTCCAGCTCTAGATCTATAATCTCCTGAAGTATTAACTAATTTACAGAGGCAGGATTTAAGCCCAGATGTTTCTTATTTCAATACCAATTATCTATCACACACTATCTCTCTATATTAAAAAATACTGAATTTTAAAATATCTGTTTTTATCAATGGCATAAAAAGGAAATTTTATAATTTTGCCTTTATTAATGGTGGCTGGGGGTATTTTATAAAATATACAAGCAATTGAGAAAGTTATTTGGCAATAAAGCACCTAGTACTCATGGCAAACTTTGTAGAATAGAAGAAATTCAAGAGCACCTTGAAGTATGCTTTCATGAAAATTGCTGACATTATACCATAAAATGATTAAATATACACAGAGTTCATAAAAACTTTAGTTTCTGTAAAAGAGTTTCTGATTTTCAAACATTTGAATTAAAATGCTGATGCAGGGCAATATTTATTTTAGGAAAGAAAAAAAGATAAAGAGAATCTAATGGAATGATAATAACTGGGAATAGAAATCTAGTCATTTAGGTTATCTAAAAAACAAAACTGCTAATAAATAACCTTAACAACATGAATAAAAATAAAAATTAACATATCAATAACATGCAAATAATAAATCACAAATAAAATATATAGATAGCTTCCAAATCCACAAATCTAAAATAATCCAAAGCATAAAAAATTATATATATGTAAGGCAATAGTCACAAGCATACTGCATAAATTATTTTTCTTCACCACTTTTATTATATTACTACTCATTTAAACCTAGGCAATTTTAGCAGAATGTTCTCTTTTCAAAACTGCTATTTTTGTTATTGCCATATTTTTCTGATCTTAGTCTTTAATTTTGTTTTTAAATTTTTATATTATTAATATTTTCATATGCTTCATTACCTCAACAACCCTTCCCACCTCAGTCAACCTTCCCAAAGAGACTCTGAACATTCCCTTCTAAATAGAAAATATTAAACAAAATGAATTGAGGGTGACCTAAGGTAACAATGAATATAGCATGTTGTGCCCATAATCCCTTCCCTCTCACCTCTTAAATGAAAGGAAGGAATTGAATTTCCTAATCTTTCTCTAGGACCAAAATTACACATTAAATTCAATAAATCTATATTAAACCAAGCAATGTGCCAAGTCTTGGAGATACAAAAAAGAAAACAAAACATTCCTTGCCCTCAAGGAGTTTACATTCTAATGGGGAAAAAACACTTGAAGAAGCAGAAAAGGAGTGGGGGAGCCCAAAAGGGGGAGTGAAGGGAATCTTTTACTCCCTTTGTCTAGTTGGAGTTAACACTTTGGTTAGCAATAACTTAAGTACCCCTACATTCCTTTCTGTTGTTTCTGGTGGGTGTAAAATAGCCGTGTTATTCTAATTTCCTTTACTTTACATATGAAGTTTTTCTCCTGATCAATTATGAAATTTGGAATTGTCCAAATTTTGTCATTCTGTCTTAAACTTCACAGCATAGTTTTAGGGTTTTTTGCCTCCTTTTTTAATAGTTGTTCTGTGGATTCTTTTGATTCTTGAGTTGTTTGGGTTTTTTGGTTTGTTTGTTTGTTTTTGCATTCAGTAAAGATATGAGAAATTTTTCTTATTTCTAACATCATGGCATTTAGTCATTTTTCCTTAGTTGTCTCTGAAAGGCTTAGTATACTTGTCTCCAGACATCCTTTAAGTCATTGTTTAAGAGCAATACATTTTGGTACTCTAAAGAGAACATATTTTTTTTAATATTATTGCATCTTGCTTCTCCTCTTGATCATTCATCATCATTTCAGGACATTTGCATTTCAAATGAATTCTTCTCTCTTTTGCTTCAATGGAGAAATTTGCCAACAGAAATTGAAGTTTTTCTATTCTGCTATTTGTGTAGCAGTTTATGGTTTGTTTTATTTTTACTTGTTTCAAGAATCTTCTCTAAAGCCATTTGGAAACAACTTGTTTTATGCTAATTGGGAATCCAGAGGACTCTGTATAATCAGGTATTGGTTCAATTTCTTTTACCTTTCAATATTTAGTAGGAGAAATTTGTGGTTGTTTAAATGACTTGAAGGTCATTTTAAATGGGATGTTTTTCAAGTACTTAGCACAGTGTCTAGCACATAGTAGGTACTATATAAATGCTTATTCACCCGTTTATTCCCTTGTTTTAAAATGTTATTTTTTTCTACTTGTAGTCTCGGGTTTTTAGCTTCATGCTGAGATTTTTGTTAGTTGTGGTCCAGATTTTTCCCTTACATTCTCTTATCACTTCCTTTCTGGCCTTGATGATCCTATGTAATCTTTCTAAAACTTTGACAGTGGTTTGAAATGGATAGAATCTCAAAAATGGTTCAGCCTCAAAGATGACTTGGAAATTCCCTTTTTTCCAGGCTCAGTACTTCAGGAGCACAGAACTGTCTACAGCCAGATGTCAGTCCCCTTTCCATCAAAACTAGTACAATCCCCTACCCACGATGATGCCATCCCTAGTCTCCTTTGATCTTTGGTTATCTGGCTGAGTGCTGTTGCCTCAAAGAGCATTTTCTAGTCTTCTTATTTCTCCTCTTCTGTAAGTCTATTTGTTATAGATGGGTGGCTGAGGGCAAAATGTGCTCAGAGAGGAAATTGCTAAAAGCACAAGCTGGGTCACCTTGTGGACCCAATGCAGGAATTGATAGAAGGGATGCTGAGACTTCTTGTTAGAGAGTACCTTCTCTTCTATTAATTCATGAGACTGTTACCTTGTTAGTATTATTGATGTTTTGTGAGTTAGTGAGGTATAGAGAATCTTGTTGTCATATCCATTCTGTCATTTTTCAGCAGTATAATCAACTCCATTATTCTCTTCATCATCACCTGCTGAATGTATTAACAATGAAGAATTTTAAAAAGACAACTTGTATCTTCTATTTTTATAATAGTGGGAAAAAGGGAAATTCTTGGGGAAGAGGACTAACTTCTGGGTTAGAAACTCCATTTTAAAGTTATTAATTTTAATTAAGGCTAGTCTCAAGAAGGTTTAACAAAAAAAATGGAAACTGAATAACTGTTTTGTGTTCTATTTTTTTATGTACTTGTATATATTGAAGCACAGAATGAAATAAAATTGAAGCTCCAAACTCAGAGTCCAAGCAACTCTTTGGCCTTAGGTTACTTATCTGTAAAACAGGAACTTTGTACTAGATAATAGATAACATCCCTTTCAAGTTTAGTCTGTACATTGACTAACCCCAGACCCTATGATATCGTATCAAATATAAAACAGGCAAATATTACCCATTGGCTGGAACTTTACTTTTTCTCTACAAATGCTCTAAGCTTAAAACCTATGAAAATGTTCAAATGTAAATTACATGTAATATATTTTATATCTAACATTAAAAAACAAGACTGGCATGATAGGGAAAGTATTGGGCTTAATCAGGATGATCTGAATTCAAATCTTCCATCTGCCATTAATTAGATTGCAATCGTAGATGTCTTTTTTGCTTTATTTGCCACAAATAACTTATCTGAATTCACATTTATTTGTATAACAAATACAGTCATGAAAACTGAAAATTTTTAGTTTTTATCATACAGGAATACCCATTTGCCCTAATCAAAATTATGTACAGAAATCTACTCTAAAGTTAAAGAATTCACTGTAAAAAAACATGACTGATGACTCATTTATAATAGTTTCTAAGAAACTTCCTGTGATGTCTAACATGGTTATAGAACATATAATTTTAAATTATGTTAAAATTAAAATTATTGAATATGGAATAATAAGTTTTACTAAGTGTCTTCACCTTACTTTCTGTCTTGGAATGGCAGAAGACTGGTAAGGGATAGGCAATGGGGGTTAGATGACTTGCCCAGAGTCCAGGGTCCTTCCTCTCCAGAGCCAATTAGCTGCCCCTCATGTATTTTTCACCCATTATTTCAGGTCATAGTTATAGTGTTGGTTATATTAACCTCTATATACAGATGAAGGAAACAGACACTAAGAAAGGGTAAATGGCTTGGCCTCAACTCCAGATCTATTATGTAAGAGGTAGGATTTGAATCCTAATGTCTGCTAATGCTAAGACGATACTTTAAAAAAAAAATTAGGTAGGTTTATTTAAAAAAAAAAAACTATTCTAGGATAACACAGAGAAATAGAAGATAATTCCAACCTAACCTTGAAACAATAATCCCTTTACAAGCTTGAAGATCCCACTTCCTTCCAGGAGTCATTTCCCCTCTAGAATGGCTCTAGCTATAAGGAATTTTTATTTTCTTTCTTCCTAACATACTTCTAATTCTCTGCAGCTTCTAGAATTTGTGTGAAATAGAAATCAAATGCCTTTCATGTGACTTTTTTTTTAAAAAACAGATGAAAGGAGTCATCATGTATTGTACCCTGCCTTATCTTCTAAAGGCTTACCATCTTGTTTCTTCCATCCTCATGACACAGTCTGGAGGCCATCTAGATAAGCAGGCTCTTAAGTGGGGGAGAATGAGGCTCCTAGCAGTCACCAATCAAAGGCTTATGCATGGTACCTCCCTGACTGCAATAGCTCATTAAAGGCAATTTTCAGCCCAACCACCCCAGCCTCTTCACTCCCCCTCCTTCAACCCTTTCCTCCTCTGCCCCTTCTCTCAGGTTATAGTGGATGTACTTGATGGAACACAGGCATGCTGGCAAAATTCTCTATGATCTTTCCCCAATGATCCCATAGATGCTTTCCCCCAGATGCCTCCCAGTCCAACACTCCAGGGTAGAGGCTAGCAATGAAGATCCCCAACCTAGCTCCAGTGTATTTTATATTTTTGGTGGCAAAGAGGGAAGAGGACCAAATGGGTCAACACATCTGGGTTGCAATGTGCTTCAGAGTTCATTATATCATCCTAACTCCTACAAACCCACCCTTCTTCTGGACTTTTAATTTCTGTCAAGGGAACCAACTTTCTAGTCTCTCAAATTCTCAATGTTATCACCTGTGATTCCTAACTTAAATGAATCTGTTCTCTTCAAAGTTAGCAATGATCACTTTGCAAATCTGATTACTTTTTCTGAGTTTTCAAACTTCTTGACTTCTGTGCAACATCTAACATTACTGATTACTTTCCTCCTGGATTGCTAAAAAATGTTATCTATAAAGTTCTCATAATTGCACTTAAAAATAGGAAGCGTAGTTTTTAAACAATCTTCCAAACGGGCAATTGCAGTGGGTTTTTGAACCCATTTGTTACAATAAAAATTCAATGTTTTCTAATTTGTTTGAAAGAACTAATTGACATCAAGGAAGGCAGAAATATACCAGTGAAACTACATTAAAACTGTATAATTGTTGGATGGGCTGAAAAATGGGAGCATGACTTAATAAACATAGCCAACAATATGCACACTTTCTAGTTGATTCTACCTATTTTTGTGGTATTTTTCAGCTATGAAATACATTAACATAACCCCTTAAGCTTAGTTGTACACCATTGAATTATTGTATCACAGTATTAAACTAGGATTTTAAAAAGTCATGAAGCAGGTGGCAGAGACAAGGCAAAGGGAGCCGTCTAGTCCAGCTATCCCCAAATTTCCCTCTAAATGACTTCAAAATACATCATATGAATTTTGCTGGGCAACCGAGCTTGCTGAGGATCACCCACAATGCATCCCTGTTCACTGTGTCCAACACCTTCCTCAGGTCTATGAAGACAATGTAGAGACTCAGGATCTGCTCAAGGCATTTTTCCTGCATTTGCCTCACCGTGAAGACCATGTCGATGGTGCTGTGATCTGGTCGGAAGCCACATTGTAATTCAGGCAGGTTCTGCTCTGAGACAGATGACAGGAGTCTGTTGAGTATAACACAGGCGAGGATCTTTCCAGCAGGGGAGAGTAGTGAGATGCCTCTGAAGTTGTCACAGGCTACTCGTGAGCATCTCTGAGTTCTGGGGGCATGTCTTCCTCTTCCCATATGCTGGTCAGTACTATGTGGAATGTCTGGAGCACCTTTCCATTTAAGGCCTTGTACACCTCAGTTGGGATCCCATCTTTACTGAGTGCCTTGCCTGCACTCATTTGTTTAATGGCTTTTTGGACTTCCTCTATTGAAGGAGGGACGTCAAGTTGTTCAATGGTGCGGTTTTGGGGGATCTGGTCAAGGGTGGACTGAAGAGGGTGGGTTGAGAAGCTGACTGAAGTGTTCTTTCCACCTGTTGCTGATGCCTTTTTTATCTTTTATGAGAGTGTCACCGTCAGAGGATAGTATCACACATAAAATAAGCACACAACAAAAAGTCTTTATAAGAGGGGGTAGGGGACAAGTGGGTAAGTCTTTGACCACACTCTAATCCAAACTAGTTTAAAAAAGGATAGATACTAAATTAGGCATAAAAATCTGTCTTGCCCAAATGGGAAATATGATGGAAAGGAATTAAGAGAAAGGAGGAATGATAAAATGGACAGAAGACTGAAGGAGGCAGTGATCAGATGCAAACTAGACTTATGAGGAGGAACAGTTAAAAAATAAAGAGGATAAAAAGAAGAGAATGGAGGGGAAAATACAGTTAGCATTGTAACTGTGAATATGAATGGGATGAATTCACCCACAAAATGCAAGGTGATACCCTAATCAAATAGAACACAGAATTCAAAGATATCTTCTTTATGAGAAGTAAAAAACACATTTCAAAAGGAAAGGGAAACATATAATTAAAATTAAGATAAAGTAGTATCAGTCATGATGAAGTCAGACAAAGCAAAAACATAGTGGATCTAATTAAATAATTATAAAAACATTTTGTTTTAAAATGCCATATATAATACTAATGCACATATATAATTATGCCAAATGGCACAGCATCCAAAGGAAAATTTAAGTAAATTAAAGAAGGAAATGAAAATAAAATTATTCTGGTAAGGGATCTCAATTTTCCTCTCCAGAGCTTGAAGAATCTAACTACAAAATAAAAAAGAACAAATTTAAGGAGATGAATGAATTTTAGAAAAGCTAAATATGATAGGACTCTGAGGAAATTAAATAGAAATAAAAAGGAGCCTTTTCCTCAGCTATATATGAAATTGACCATGAATTAGGACATAAAAACCTCACAACCAAAAAGAGAAAAGCAGAAATGTTCTTTTCTTTTCTGAATTTAATGTGATAATGAGAATGAGGATGATATTGAAAAAAGAACCTTGGAAATAGAGATTAAAAATTAATTTGAAACAAAATAATCAATAGTGATAGAACAAATCAAAGAAACAATCAATGATTTCATTAAATAGAATGACAGTAAAATGCCACAAAAATTAATAGAATACAGCCAAAGTAGTTCCTATAGAAGAATGTATATCTCTATGTGCATATACTAACAAAAGAGGTAAAGAGTAGATCAATGAAAAATCCCTAAGAAGTAATACATTTAAAATTTCCAATTAAACACCAAAATTGAAATTCTGAAAAATTAAAGAATAGTTTAATAAAAATGGAAGTTAAAAAATGGAACTAATAAATAAAACTAGAAGTTATTTTGAAAAAAAATTGGATAATTTGAAAAAAAAAGAAACAAAATTACCAGTCTCAAAAAATAAAAAAGTAAATGCAATACCAACAAAGAAGAAATTAAAGCAATTTAAAATTTTTTTAAAATTTAGAACATTTTTCCATGGTTACACGATTCATGATTCCCCTCTTTCTTCCCCTTCCCAGAGCCGACAAGCAGTTCCATGTATCATTGCTTGACCTATTTCTATGTTATTCATACTTGTAGTAGAGTGATCTTTTAACATTAAAACTCTAATCATATCCCTATTTCACTGCATGATCAATCATGTTTTCCTTCTGTGTTTCTGTTCCCACAGTTCTTTCTTTGGATGTAGAAAGTGTTCTTTCTCCTTAGTTCCCTCTGGATTGTCCTGGATCAAAGTATTGCTGCTAGTAGAAAAGTCTATTACATTCATTTGGGCCACAATATATCAATCTCTGTATACAATGTTCTCCTGGTTCTGCTCCTTTCACTCTGCATCAATTCCTGAAGGTCTTTCTAGATCACATGGAATTCCTCCAATTCATCATTAGTTTCAGCACAATAGTATTCCATCACCAACATATACCACAATTTGTTCAGTCATTCCCCAATCGATGGATAGCTCCTCATTTTCCAATTGCTACCACAAAGAGGTTAGCCATAAATATTTTTGTACACATAATTTCCCCTATTATCTCTTTGGGGTACAAACCCAACAGTGTTTTGACTGGGTCAAAGGGCAGGCAAGTCTTTTAAAGCCCTTTGGGCATAGTTCCAAATTGCCCTCCAGAATGCTTGGACCAATTCACAACTCCACCAGCCGTGTATTAGTGTCCCAATTTTGCCTCATACCCTCCAACATTTATTGTTTTCCTTTACTGTCATATCAGCCACTCTGATAAGTGTGAGGTGGTACCTCAACATTGTTTTGACTTGCATTTCTCTAATCAGGAAGGATTTAGACACTTTTTTCATATGCTTATTGATAGTTTTGATTTCTTAATGTGAAAACTTCCTATTCCCCATGCCATTTGTTGATTGGGGAATGTTTTTTTTTTTTTAATAAATCTGACTTAGTTCCTTATATATTTGGAAAATTAAGTCTTTATCATAGGATTTTGTTATAAAAATGTTCTCCCAGGTTGTTGCTTTCCTTCTAATTTTGGTTGCATTGGTTTTGTTTGTACAAAACCTTTTTAATTTGATATAATCAAAGTCATTCATTTTACATTTTGTAATAATCTCTATCTCTTGCTTGGTCTTAAATTCCTTCCTTTCCCACAGATCTGACAGGCATACTATTCTATGTTCACCTAATTTATATATGATTTCACTCTTTATAAGCCATTTACCCATTTCTAATTCATCTTGGCATAATGTGTAAGATGTTGATCTAAACCTAATTTTTCCTATAATTTGTTTTTCCAATTTTCCCAGCAGTTTTTGTCAAATATTGAGTTCTTGCCTCCAAAGCTGGGATATCTGGGTTTATTGAAAACTAGCTTGCTGAGGTCATTTGCCCCTAGTCTATTCCACTAAGTTACCCTTCTGTCCCTTAGCCAGTATTATATTGTTTTGATGCCCACTGCCCAGATTTAAGTGAATTCTACCAAATAGTTTAAGTAAAATTAATCCTAATAATTAATTGAGTCCTACCAAATTCCTTTTATAATACAAATGTGGTTTTGATACCTAAACTAAAGAGAGAAAAAACAGAGAAAGAAAACTATAATTCAATATCTCTTATGAATCTCATTGTAAAATTTTTAAATAAAATAGAAACAAGGAAACTTTATAATAAATCATAAAGATTAAACATGACCAGGATAGATTTATCCCAGGAAGACAGGCCTGGTTCAATAATTAAGAAAACTAAAAGTAAAAATGCTGGTATCTATGACAAAAAAAATAAAAACAAAAAATGAAGAAAAAGCTTTCTACAAAATATAATGTCCATTCTTATTAAAAACAACAAAGTAGAGACTAGAAATCCATGACAATCCCAGAACTCATTATGAAAAATGCCATTTGCCTTTAGAGAAAGAACTGATGGAATCTGAATGCAGTCTAAAACAACATATTTCACTTACTCCCCCCCCCCCGCCTTTTTAAGATCCCTTTCATAAAATGACTAATATGAAAAAAAATTTTACATGACTGCACATGTAAAATCAATATTAGATTACTTGCCATCTCAGGGAGAAATGTTGAGAGTTAATGAATGAATGAAGACAATAGAACCAAAATATTTGGAATGCAAAACTTTTTAAAAAATGAATGTTAAAAATTGTTTTTACATGTAATAGCTGAAAAACAAAAAATTTTGGTCATCGTTTGAGTTACATACTACATGTGATTTTACACATGATTTACAACAGATTTTATCTGTTATGGAATCAAACTAATAGATTTTCTAAAAAAACAGAGGTGATGAAAGGAGATCTTTTATCACAATTATTATTTAATATCATAGTAGAAATGCAAGCTATAGCAATAAGACCAGAAAAGTAAATTGAATAAATAAGAATGGGCAATGAGGGAACAAAAACATTCTTTGTATATAATGTATACTTAAAAAACCCTTGAGAGTTAACTAAAAAAACTAGTCACAACAATGAACAACATTGGCAACATTGCAATATATAAATTCCCATAAATCATATATATTTCTGTGTTTTTTCAACATAATCCCTAGGAAAAAGAAAAATTGTACTTTAAGAAACTGCAGGTGGTATAAAGCACTTGGAATTCAACCTGCCAAAACATATAAATGAACTATATGAAAACAAGAACAAAATGATTTTCACATAAAAATAGATCTAAACAGCTGGAAAAATATTAATTGTTCATATATAGGCCAAACCAATAAAATAAGTGATGATTTACCTAAATCAATTTACTTATTCAGTGCCATACCAAAATATTTCATAGACCGATATGAAGTATTAACAAAATTTACTTGGAAGGTCAAATGTCAATTATCAAATGATTCAATTCTTTTTAAAAGGAAGGAAATTGACATATCACTGACACATCTCAAATTAATCAACAAAGAGATAATCATATAGAATAATTTGATACTGGATAAGAAAGAGAGTGGCATATTAGTGGAGTAGATTAAATATACAATGGAGATTAATAAATGACCATTGTAATCTCTTATTTGATAAAACCAAAGATTCAAGTTTCTGGGGCAAGAACTTACTATTCAATAAAAACTCCCAGGAAAACTGGAAAAATAACATGTGAAAAACTATGTATTGACCAATATCTCACACTAAACACCAAGACACAGTCAAATTAGGTACATGACTTAGACATCAAAGGTGGTGTCATAAACAAATGAGGGGATCATAGAAAAAATGTATTTTCAAATGTATTGATATGGGAAGAACTTATGAATAAAAATAGGTAGAAATCATGAAAGGTAAAATGGATACTGTTGATTAAAAGTTTTTGCACAAATGAAACCAAAAGAGCCAAAATTAGGCCCAAGGTAGGAGACTAAGGGGAAAAAATATAGCAAAATTCTGATTACATCTTATTTCACAAATATATGGGAAAATTATTATTTTTTCTTGTTTAAACCTGGTTTATTCTTTAACTGATTAACTTAATGCAGAGTCCAGGAAAGCTTCACCTATTCATAAATCAGGAACCTGAGTCCAGGAAAAAGGTTTTCTTTTTACCAAAGGACACATAGCAGCACTCAAGCCCAGAGTTTAGGTTTTTTGGCTCTCACTCAGTACTCTGTGTAGTATGCTATTAGGTTAAGCTACACAACAAAAATCTCTCCTGGATCAGGAAAAGATGGATAGTTAGATGTTGATGTTGTTGATGATGATAACTATGACATTGATAATTATGTTGTTGTTGATGATGATGGCATTCATTGATGATGACATTGTTGATGATTGCTTTGATGATAATGGCATTGTTGATGATGTTGACGATGACATTGTTGATGGTGATGATTAAATTTCGAGTCAGAGGCTTACCTTTCATTTGAAACTTTCTGACCATTCCCACTATAATGATTAAATTTTTTCTTAAAGACTGTCTCCAACCTCTTTCACCTTTCCATTGTATTAGCCTTCTCCCCATCTTACCACCATGTGCTCCTTTAAGAAATATAAAATTACCCCATTTTATTTCTTTTCCATTTCATTATCCTGTTTTTAATACCCATAGTTTATACATATATTTATATATGTATATATAGACATTCCATCCTCTACAGTTTGTCACTATTCCCTCCAAGTAGATTTCTTCTAGTTACCCTGATAATAACAACAATTTTTAAAAGTTACCAACATAATCTTTTCTTATAGGAATACAAATCATTTGAAGTTATTGGATCCCTTAAAAAGTTTGGGTTTGGGGTTTTCCCCCCTTTCTTAATTACCTTTTGGTAATTCTCTTGAGTTCTGTGATTGGACATCAAAATTTCTTTTAATAGAGGCGGACTCAAGATGGCAGCCTAGAAAGAGAAGAAATTCAGATCTCTGAATACCCTTCCTTACCTATCACAAACGGAATGCTCCTAGGGGACCTAACAAAAAGACAGAGCAAAGGAACCCTCCTGCTGGACTCAATTCAAATGGTATGCCCCCCCCCAAAAGCCGGAATATGAGAACACTCGGGTTTAAGGGGAAGGCAGAAGGAAGGTCCCAGAACCCCTCCTCCTGCCAACATAGAGAGCTGAGCACCCAACAGCAGCAGGAACATCTAGGCAGGCAAAGGTGCTGGTCTGGAGGGTATACCTTGTGGGCAGGGCTGTGCCAAGCTCAAAGGATCAAACACAGACAGCGGGGAAGGAGCTGAAGAGGGAGCATAGAGCTGGAAGACTGGCCAGAGCTATGGAGAACTTCCATATTTGCTCCAGTCTTCCAGGAGGTTTTGGACTCAGAGTATACCCATCCCAACCCAACTGAAAATAATCCCATCAAAAGTCTTCAGAGCTCAGGGAAGCCCAAACTGCACACCCCTTCCTCATTGACTGCTGGACTTTAATCCAATCAAAGCCTCCAGTGGACAGGGAAGCACAAACCCCAACAACCCTCCCCCACAGACTGCACCGAGAGATCTTCTGTCAAAGCTCCAAGATGGGAGACTGACAGAAGCCCACAAAATAAAAAAAAATGAGAGGAGCAAGAGCACAAACAAATATGGGGAAAAAAGAAGAGGTGAATCTGAACAAACAACAGAAAAAGAAGAAAGAAACTGCAATAGACAGCTTCTATATAGCGAATGGAACAGAGGGTGAGGGATCAGGAAAAGATAAATCAGAAATCCCAGCAAATTGGATACAGGCTTTGAAAGAACTCAAAATGCAATTCAAAACACAAGAAAGACTGAAGACAACTGGGAAAAGAACTTAAAAACTAAGACAAGACTTCGGGAAACAGAGGCACTTGAACTAAAACGAAAAAATAGTGTCTTGAAAGCCAAAATCAACCAAATGGAAAATAAGGCAAAGGAGATGAAAGATGAGGTAAAGAAGATGAAAGATGACCTCCAAAGAAAATCAGACCAAAAAGAGAAGGATGACCAAAATGCCAGGGATGAAATCCAGTCTTTAAGAACCAGAATACAACAACAAGAATTAAGTGACCATACAAGGCAGCAGGACACTATAAAACAAAACCAAAAGAATGAAAAAATTAAGGAAAATATGGATCATCTCATTCACAAAACAGAGGATTTAGAAAATCGTTCAAGGAGAGACAATTTAAGAATCATTGGTCTACCAGAAGACCATGACAAAAGAAAAAGGCTGGACACAATACTACAGGAAACTATTCAAGAAAACTACCCTGATATTCTAGAACAAGAGGGAAAAGTGGAGATTGAAAGAATCCACAGATCACCTCCTGTACTTAATCCCCAACTGACAACACTCAGGAATGTTATAGCCAAATTCAAGAACTAACAGACCAAAGAAAATATATTACAAGCTGCCAAGAAGAAGTCATTCAAATACCATGGAACCACAGTGAGGATAACACAGGATCTGGCTGCATCCACACTGAAGGACCGAAAGGCATGGAATATGATTATTCCGGAAAGCAAGGGAACAAGTCTACAACCAAGAATCGACTACCATGCAAAACTGACTATATTCTTATAGGGGAAAGTATGGTCATTCAACAAAATAGAAGAATTTCAAGAAATTGCAAATAAAAGACCAAACCTGAACAGAAAATTCGATGCCCAAGCACAGAACTCAAGAGAATCATCAAAAGGTAAAAAAAGAAAAACAAAACAAAACAAACAAAAACAACTTTTTTTAAGAGACTCAATAAGTTAAAATGTTCTGTATCCCTATAAGAAAGGAGGTCATTGGTAACTCTTAAAACCTGTTGTTATCACCTGGGCATCTAAAAGAATTACACTTAGAGGGAACAGTGACAAACTGTATGGGATGAAAGGACAAGACATAAATAGGTATATAGATATATGCATGCAAAAATACAAATACATGTGACATACACAACTAGAGCTAAAAAAAGGTTAATACTAAAAGAAACAAATGGAGATAAATTTATATGTCACAAAAAAGCTCATGGCGGGGGGGGAGGAGGAGGGGGAGAACATCAATACACTAGAAGGGAAAAGAGGTTGGAGATAGGAAATAATCAAGTCTTACATGCTTTGAAATTGACCAAAAGAGGGAAGAACAATCCAATCCATTAAGGCAGAGAAGAGATTTGTGCCCTATACGGAAGTAGAAGAGTAACAAATGGACTAGTGGGGAGGGAAGCAGTACAAAGGAGGGAGAGGGTGGGGGTGGGGGATTTTAGAAAGACTACAGGGAAAATAAGGGGGTGATAAGAAAGGAGGGGGTAGAAAGGGAAGTAAAATAAGGGTGGGAACTAGGGAGACTGATTAAAAACAAACATTGGTATAGAAGGAAATAGTGAATGAAGAAAAAGCAGGACCAGGAGTAGAAATCAAAATGCTGGGAAATACACAGCTAGTAATCATGAATCTGAATGTGAATGGAATGAACTCACCCATAAAAAACAAGCAAATAGAAGAGTGGATTAGAATCCAAAACCCTACCATATGCTGTCTATTGGGCATCAACTGATGAAAAGAAGGCAGGAGTTGCAATCATGATATCTGACAAAGCCAAAGTAAAAATAAATCTAGTTAAAGGAGATAGGGAAGGTAATTACATCCTAATGAAAGGCAATATAGACAATGACGAAATATCTGTACTCAACATGTATGCACCAAATGGCATAGCATCCAAATTCCTAGAGGATAAACTAGTGGAGCCCAAGGATGAAATAGATAGAAAAACTATACTAGTGGGAGATCTGAACCTTCCTCTATCAGAACTAGATAAATCAAACCAAAAAATAAATAAGAAAGAGGTAAGAGAAGTGAATGAAATCTTTAAAAAATTAGGGTTAGTAGACATGTGGAGAAAAATAAATAGGGTCAAAAAGGAATATACCTTTTCAGCAGCACATGATACAGTAACAAAAATTGACCATGTATCATGGCATAAAAACATTGCAAACAAGTGCAAAAAGAGCAGAAATAATAAATGCAACCTCAGATCACAATGCAATGAAAATAACAATTAGTAAGGGTACATGGAGAGGTAAATAAAAAATTAATTGGAAATTAAACAATAAGATTCTCCAAAACCAGTTAAAAAATAAATAGTAGTGTACACCTTAAAATTTCACAGACTTATGAATGTTAAAAAATTTTACTCCACATTGAGGAATCCTCCAATTCCTTACTTGAAATAATTCCCTACCAGATACTGAGAACTCTACTTGAATGTGAAAACTCCTTGCTATGGAAGTATCCCTACTCCACCCTTATTTGAGACTGCTTTAGGGGAGAAAACTCCTTGCTAAACAATGAAAGTACTTGAAAACCATACTTATAATGGAAAGGAGTTCTTTGAGCCATGCCTGTTTTTGGAATTGATACAATGGGATGCTAGGTGCCTATAAAGGTGGGGCAACTTGTAAACTACTTAGACCTAAAAGGTGAAAACTTACTCAGAGGTTTTCTCTTAATGAAATTAGTCGACACAGCAGCATTTTTTTTCTGACTTACTAAAGAGATTAATCTACTCAGCTGTGAATTCAAAATGGGCTGTCTTTTAGAAAACATCTACAGTGATTGGTAGATGGAAGAATTTAGGGGAGGTGACATAGCAGATTTTGCCCTTAAAAATAAGAGCTCAGAGAAGAGCTAGGAGATTCTGAAACATTCAGATTGAGGAGGACTCATTCTGAAACATTCAGATTGAGGAAGGACTGATTCTGAAACATTCAGATGGAGGAGGGAGTTGATGAAAGCAGCTGAGATGATGCTGGCCTGGTGTCACTAGAATCCTTGCTTAGGCAGACCTTGTGGTGAGTGTTAAAAGACTGACTGATCTCTCTCTCTTAAGACTCAGGTCTAGGCCATGTTGGCTTAAGACCCTTCATACTTATTTCCTTTTTCTCTCTTTCTCTCTTTTCTTGAATTCCACATTTGTATTAATTAAAATCTCTATAAAACCCAGTTGACTTGGGTATTTGAATAATTGGGAATATTTCCCTGGTGACCACCTTATATTTGATTTAAAACCCAAGACACTGTAGTGAAACATATTTTCTGTGGTCAAATTTACTCACCCTCTCTTATATATATCACAATTTATATCTTCCACCATTTTAACTCACTACAGTTTATGGGCTTCACTATTTTAAATCTCACAGTTTATGGCAACCTCACAAAGTTGGTGAGAAACCCTCAAACTTTTAACTTCACTTCAAATTTACAGCTGCAAGAACAGGTGAGTAAAAAAACCTTTTTGATTCTCCTTAAATTAAGCTGTTTTAGATTTTAGCAACAGGGCCCTAAGATCCTGGCTAGCAATTGCCTAAATTAGGATTAGAAAAACCTGAGAAAACTTTTTGGCCTTGTCCTGCTTCCCATGTTTTTACTTTAGAAATATATAGTCACAGACAGTTCAGAACTTAGTTACCAACTGGAGTTTCAGTAAATATTTTGTTCTTTTCTTAGTACAAACATTGGTCTGCAGCTTACTTAGCAGCTGGCTCATCAGCCCCATGACCAATCTTATAAATACAGAATTCCTTGTCTCTCTGAAAGGGCTCATCCCATGGAACTTATGGCAAAATCTAATTGACATACTACTTTCCCTTGAGTTTTTGATTATTGTAATTTTAATATTGTATTTCCTTGAAGAACTCATTTCTCAGTCAAACCAACCAATTGCTCCCTATCATATCCAACAAATTGAAGAACTAAATACTCGACAGGAGCTTATAGAAGAAGGTCAGGGAGAGATTGTAGCTTTTATAAGAAGCATTAACAGAGAGTTAAGAACATTATCAGAATCTCTGTCCCACCCTGCTCTGGACACAGCTCCTCCTTCCAACTCGGCCTTAGAACCCCCTGCTTCTAACCAACCTACCTCTCCCCCTGCCTGCTTGGCCTCAGAAAACTCTAATTCTAATCAACCCACTCTGAGTACACACCCCACCCACACTTCCGACCCAACACAATCAACTCTAAGTTCACATCCTACCCAAACTTCTGATCTTAATCCCTCTACTTCACACCTTACAGATTCCTCCAATCCAAACATCTCTGTATCCTTTCACACTTCTTCCTTGGCTCCTCCTTATCATCCTACACAAGCTACTTTAAGTTCACATTCCAACCTAAATTCACACCCTACCTCTGAATTTTCTGGCACTATGGGATTACAATAAACCCTTCCTTTTAATGTGCCCAACTCTTCTATGTCTCAGACTTACCCAATTGAAAATGGAGCAAGAAGTCTAGAAACAGGAGTACCAAATAATTTAGAAAGTTTATTTCCTTTAAGGGAAGTACCCACTTTTAATAAAAAAGGAAACTTGGTGTCTGTGAGACATCATACACCTTTTACCCCTGAGGATTTAAAAAAATTGAAGGAAGATATGTCATCATTTGAGGATGAACCAAAATTAATTATTAAAAAATTAGAGAACATATTCAGAACTTTTGACCCCACTTGGTTGGATGTTGAGATTATATTAGAAGAATTATTAACAAAGAGAGAAAAAAATAAAATCATCTCTCTAGCTAATCAAAAATGAGGTAGAAGAGGACATTATTGACCAACTGAAGATCCACATTCGAACCCCAATGTTGAATTAGATTACACAAAACTAAACCAGGCCAGAGAAGCATTATTGACAGCGATGAGAGCTTGCTCTGATAGACCTGAAAAATGGTCAAAATTTGAAAAAATCCGACAACATATTGATGGAACACTCTCCCAGTTTATGGACAGACTTATTGATGTAGGGAATACATACATGGACCTTGATTTATCAAGAGAAAGAGACATTAGACAAATACATAGGCAATTTGTTAAGAATTGTTGTTCAGTGGTAAAAGACTACTTTAGTACTACTTTACTAGCTGTCCTAATTGGGACTCTATGGACCTCGATGAACCAAGGAGAATAGCAACCTATGTTTAAAAAGGTCGTGTAAAAAGACCTGAGGAAGACGATACATCAATGGAAGATTTAAAGAAATTGAAATGTTAAAGAGACAATTGAAAAATAAGGGAGAAACCATAGCCCCTTTGTGGGAATTCACAAATAAATTAGTAACTTGCCACTTCTGTGAGAAGAAGGACCACAAAATGATGGAATGTAGAACCTTTCTTAAGATGATTGGAAAGAATACGCAGTTTAATAATAGCTTTAGAAATAACTATAGAAATGATGATAATGGTCATAGAAACCAGTCATAGAAACCAGAATTTTAGAAATTCTAGAAATTATAATGATGATTATGGAAATAACTATAATGAACATAAAAATAAGAATTTTAGAAACCAGAATTATAGAAATAGGAACTGGGAAAATAATGACAATGCTCCAAATGAAGAAAATGATAATACCCAACAACAAAATATAAAAAATGGAGCTCGTCCAAAAAATAGTCGAGGTGCCCTTCAGAGGGGTGCCCAAGGAATATCCCAAACACAATGATGGCATCTGGGGTGGGGGGGCTGGGGCACAGGAATCAAAGGATACAACCTTTGATTTTCCAGACCCTGATGTCCTACTACCAGTTGTCCCTATCCACTGCCCTCCCCATGTTGAACTCCATGTTACCTTAAAGGTGAGTAACACTTATTATGATTCTCTATTAGACACTGAGCTACCAGGTCTGTATTGAAGAATGTACCAGATTTAAATTGTTATTCCATTGATTCACAAAGTGTAGTGGGGATTTCAGGAATACCCCAAAAAGTTGAAAAACTTTCCCCAAGAATGGTATCTGTAGGACCCCTAGAGGTACAACATTCCTTTCTTTTAATGCCTAACTCCCCTTTAAATTTGCTGGGGAGAGACCTTCTATGCAAACTCAGAGCCACAATAACTTGTTCACCAGATGGTTATTTATCATTGGAAGTACCAGAGGAATCTTTAAATTTACTCCCTGTACTTCTCTCGGAAAACCAGGAGGCAAAAGAGCCTTCCACTTTTGAAATACCTACGGATATACCCGAGTCTCTTTGGGCCACATCTTCTTCCGATGTAGGCTTACTTAAATCTGCTGTTCCTGTGCAGATAAAAACTAAATCTAGCCCACCTCCTTCCATCCCTCAGTATCCCCTCTCAAAGGAGACAATTGAGGGTATTACACCAGTTATTAACTCATTAATAGAACAGGGAATAATAATCCCTTGCAAATCTGAATACAACATGCCCATCCTGCCAATTAAAAAACCAAAAAGAGGGCCTGATGGCAAGCACCTCTAGATTCGTACAGGATCTGAGGGCAATGAATAATCACGTTATAAAGAGACACTCTGTAGTTTCTAACATAAATACTATTATTTCCTCTATTCCTAGCACAGCTACATACTTTATAGTAGTAGACTTGTGTTCAGCTTTCTTTTCCATACCTATACATGAGAACTCCAGGCATATTTTTGCTTTTACCTGGAAGGGCTCACAATATTCATGGGGTCTGCTGCCACAAGGTTATGTGGAAAGTCTGAGTTTATTTGAGCAAATTTTGAGCCAAGACACAGACAATATAACATATAAAAATAGTAAATTAATCAAATATGTAGATGATCTACTCTTGGCTTCAACAGATGCAAAACCATGTAAAGAAGATAGCAAACACCTTCTTTTGGAATTGTACAAAAGAGGACATAAAATCTCGAAGGATAAAGTTCAGTGGTGTCTCCCTAAACTAAAATATTTGGGATTCATTCTGTCTGCGGGTGCTCATTATATTTCTCCAAAACAAATTGAGAATATTCAGAATTTAAGCTCTCCTACTACTAAGAAACAGTTGAGAGAAATTTTAGGAGCAACAGGGTTTTGCAGACAATGGATTCCTTGCTATGGGGAAATTACTAAACCCCTTATAGCATTAACAAAAGGATTCGGTTCCTGAACCCCTCAAATTAGAGCCTGAACACTTGTCAGCTCTATCAGATCTAAAAAAGGCTATCATGTCTGCACCTGCTCTAGGCATCCCAGATTACAACAAGCCATTTACTTTGTATGTGTATGAGCGAAGAGGAGTAGCTTCTGGCGTGTTAACTCAGACTTTGGGACCTTCTCAGTGCCCAATTGCTTATTATTCTGCTAAGTTGGACCCAGTAGCAGCAGGAGCACCACCATGTCTTAGAGGAGTAGCTGCTATAGCCTTATTAGTAACAAAAACTGTTGATTTAGTATTGGGATGTCCATTAACAATAATGTGCCCACATGAGTTAGAAGCATTATTGATAAAACATAGAACACAGGCATTCTCAGATCAGAGAATTACAAGATATGAAAAAACCTTATTAAATAGTGAAAACATTACTTTAAAACATTGTACTACTCTTAATCCTGCCACCTTGCTTCCAGATTTACCAACTTCAGGAGAACCATTACACAATTGTGAAACATTAGTGTCCATGGCAGAAAAGCCTCGAGATAATCTCTTGGACACTCCCTTAGATAATGCAGATCTGATTTTATTTACTGATGGTTCCTCTTTTATGAGGGATGGCATACGTTACACTGGAGCTGCCGTAGTCTCAGAATTTGCCACTGAATGGTGAGCTTCACTATCTTCTAACATTAGCGCTCAAGGAACAGAACTCATAGCTCTGAAGCAAGCTTGTATAATTGCCAAGGATAAAAAGGCAACAATTTATATGGATTCTAGATATGCTTTTGGCATTTGTCACTCAGTCGGGATGCTATGGCTCCAGAGAGGATTTTTAACCTCAGCTGGAAAATCCATAGCTAATGCAGAAATTATTAATGAAGTTCTTTCTGCTCTCAAACTGCCTAAAGCCCTAGCTGTAGTTCATTGCTCTGCCCATAAAGGTGGCTCTGACCCTGTCTCTAGAGGAAATGACCGAGCAGATGCCGCTGCAAAACTAGCAGCCATAGAAGGACCTGAATTAATTTTAACATTAACAACTACTAATGATTTAAATTTACCACTTTCCTATAATGAAAAGGAAGTGGAAAAATGGAAACAAAAATTCAAAGCAAAACAGATTAATGGAGTGTGGGTGTCATCTGAAGGAAAACCCCTGCTCCCTAGAAGTTTCTATAACCAAATTTGCCAATCTATTCATAAAAATGGTCATTTTGGCACCCAGGACATCGTGGACTCTGTTAAGAGAGTATAGATAGCCCATGGTATAACTACCATAGCCTCTAAAGTGTGTTCAGCCTGCTCTACCTGCCAGGCATATAACCAACATGCATTTCGTGGAAAAGCCTTTGGGGGACGTCCTCTGGCTTACACAACTTTTGAACATCTACAGATAGATTTCATAACAATGCCAAAGGCTGGACGTTATAAATTTTGTCTAGTAATTGTAGATCAACTAACCAGATGGCCGGAAGCATTTCCTGTGACCCGAGCCACGGCGGATTTTGTTGCAAAGATACTTTTAAAGGAAATTATTCCTCATTTTGGCCTGCCAGCACATATTAATTCCGATAGGGGGAGTCATTTTACTGATTCTGTTCTAAATCAGATATATTCTTGCTTGGGAATAACTCCCAAATTTCATGTTCCATACCATCCCCAGAGCTCAGGCCATGTAGAGAGGATGAACAAAGAACTTAAAACTATGACTGGCAAATTATGCACTGAGACACATTTAAAATGGCCTGAAATCCTCCCTCTGGCCCTATTTTATCTTAGAAGCAGGCCTAGAGGAGACTTACATATTTCACCATTTGAGATGCTTTTTGGACATCCGCCTATACAGGCTAAGCCTTTCTCCCCGGCATATACCTCACTATTAGGGGGAGATATTACTATTGCTTCCTATATACAGGAGTTACAGCACAAACTACATGAACTTCATGAATCCGGAGCTGCAGTACAAGCTGGACCACTAGACTTTTCTCTGCATGACCTGAATCCGGGAGATAAAGTTTATATTAAGAATTTCAAGCGTACTGGAGAAACTCAGCCTTCGTGGGAAGGACCATTCCAAATATTGTTAACTACTCCAACATCCATAAACATTGGAGAAAAGGACTCTTGGATTCACTGCTCACATGTAAAGAAAGCATCTTCTGCTGAGACTGATTGACTGAAACCTATCACATGCATTGGAGATAATAATCCTTAGACAACTGGATGCTGGTTTTTTTGGAGAACACATTGAATTACTGATTTTTTCCTTATTTTTATTATTTCTTTTCTTTATTTTGATTAGGATATTTGATTTTTTCACATTTTTGTACTGAAGGTACACATAATTAATATATTATTTCCCGCAGTAATAGAAATTAATATATATTCTTGCTATAATATCAATATATACCTAAAAGCTTTAAACTATGGGAACCTGCCATTTATTGATAAAGTATTATAGGACTGTGATTAATATTTATGTATGATTCAAGAAAAAGGGATAAAAAACAAGGAGCACAGACTTAACCTGAGTAGTGCCAAAAAGAGCACATATGAAATACTAATATGAGAATCAAGGTTGTGATGCTTCACATATGTTAAGTTGTAGGACTTCCTTGTATCTACACCCTTTACGAAGTACTCAAACAAGTACAAAGCTTTACTATCATGCTGGCTCCCTATATCCCTGAGGGAAAAAAAAAATCATATGAGGGAATGACATTTCCCCATCAAAATAGAATTCTAATTCATTTCTTATATTATGGCAACTTCCTGTAGTCTTGGCTACAAATGGCTAAGTGAAATATTACTGCATTCTGTCCTACATACTTATGGATAGTTTAAAGTAAACTGGACCCATACGAGGCCTATTTTGAATTTTTCTTATGTTTTTGATTGCTTTTCTATTCTTTTGATAATTGACTCATACACCCCCATAACTGAACATTGCATTCTGAGCTAAACTTGATGTTTTTTAATATTTACTTCAGGGGGGATTGTATTTTAATTTAAAATCTAAGAATTTTTGAATTTTTTTGAGATTGTATTTTTATAAAAATCCAAGAATTTTGATTTTTTGTTTAAGATTGTACTTTTATAAAAATTCAATATTTGATTTTGTTTGAGAAAAGATCTTCAAGAAAGAAGCCTGAAACTTTTATAGCCAGAGAATGAACTGTTGCAGAAAGATGCCGGAAAACCTATACTTCATCAAGAAGATCAAGAATGAACTTTGTATATGATTGATTGAACTGAACTTCGATTGAACATTTATTGTAAATGTACACATTTATGCCAAAAGGGACTGCCCCTAATTTGGCTTTCTGTCAATGCGCCTAGCAAAACATTGGTTTTCCTTTATTTTCTTTTCTATTTCCCCTATCACTATTCTAATTTCTCTTAGAAAATTGAATATCGTGTATATCTATAGTTAGAAGTGCATTTAGGATTACAAATATATTATGTTAAATGATCAATGGGGAGACTGGTCTCCCAATGATCATCAGGGGTGATTGTAACCTTAAAATTTCACAGACTTATGAATGTTAAAAATATTACTCCACATTGAGGAATCCTCCAATTCCTTACTTGAAATAATTCCCTACCAGATACTGAGAACTCTACTTGAATGTGAAAACTCCTTGCTATGGAAGTATCCCTACTCCACCCCTATTTAAGACTGCTTTAGGGGAGAAAACTCCTTGCTATGGGAGGATTCCACCTGTACTTAAGACTGCTTTAGGGCAGAAAACTCCTTGCTAAACAATGAAAGTACTTGAAAACCATACTTATAATGGAAAGGAGTTCTTTGAGCCATGCCTGTTTTTGGAATTGATACAATGGGATGCTAGGTGCCTATAAAGGTGGGGCAACTTGTAAACTACTTAGACCTAAAAGGTGAAAACTTACTCAGAGGTTTTCTCTTAATGAAATTAGTCGACACAGCAGCATTTTTTTTCTGACTTACTAAAGAGATTAATCTACTCAGCTGTGAATTCAAAATGGGCTGTCTTTTAGAAAACATCTACAGTGATTGGTAGATGGAAGAATTTAGGGGAGGTGACATAGCAGATTTTGCCCTTAAAAATAAGAGCTCAGAGAAGAGCTAGGAGATTCTGAAACATTCAGATTGAGGAGGACTCATTCTGAAACATTCAGATTGAGGAAGGACTGATTCTGAAACATTCAGATGGAGGAGGGAGCTGATGAAAGCAGCTGAGATGATGCTGGCCTGGTGTCACTAGAATCCTTGCTTAGGCAGACCTTGTGGTGAGTGTTAAAAGACTGACTGACTGATCTCTCTCTCTTAAGACTCAGGTCTAGGCCATGTTGGCTTAAGACCCTTCATACTTATTTCCTTTTTCTCTCTTTCTCCCTTTTCTTGAATTCCACATTTGTATTAATTAAAATCTCTATAAAACCCAGTTGACTTGGGTATTTGAATAATTGGGAATATTTCCCTGGTGGCCACCTTATATTTGATTTAAAACCCAAGACACTGTAGTAAAACATATTTTCTGCAGTCAAATTTACTCACCCTCTCTTATATCTATCACAATTTATATCTTCCACCATTTTAACTCACTACAGTTTATGGGCTTCACTATTTTAAATCTCACAGTAGAAACAACTAATAACTTCATTGAAGAAAATGACAATAATGAGACACCCTTTTAAAACCTATGCGATGCAGCCAAAGCAGTACTCAGGGGCAAATTTATATCCTTGAGTTCATATATTAACAAATTAAGATGGACAGAGGTCAATGAATTGGGCATGCAAATTTAAAAGAAAAAAATGAGAAAACAAACAAATTAAAAATCCTCAGATGAGGGGGCAGCTGGGTAGCTCAGTGAATTGAGAGCTAGCCCTAGAGACGGGAGGTCCTAGGTTCAAATCTGGCCTCAGACACTTCCCAGCTGTGTGACCCTGGGCAAGTCACTTGCCTACCCTTACCACTCTTCTGCCTTGGAGCCAATACACAGTATTGACTCCAAGACGGAAGGTAAGGGTTTAAAAAAAAAAAATCCTCAGATGAAGACTAAATTAGATATCCTAAAAGTCAAAGGAGAAAATAATAAAATTGAAAGTCAAAGAATTATTGATTTAATAAATAAGACTAGAAACAGGTAATTTGACAAAACAAATAAAATAGACAAAGGTACTAGTCAGTCTAATTTTAAAAAGGAAAGAAAAAAACCACATGGACAGTATTCAATATGAAAAGGGAGACCTCACCTCTAATGAAGAGGAAATTAAGGCAATGATTAAAAACTACTATGCCCAATTATATGGCAACAAATATGGCAATCTAGGTGATATGGATGAATACTTACAAAAATATAAATTGCCTAGATTAAGAGAGGAAGAAATAAATTACCTAAACAACCCCATGTCAGAAAAAGAAATTGAACAAGCAAGCCATCAAAGAACTCCCTAAGAAAAAATTCCCAGGTCCAGATGGATTCAAAAATGAATTCTATCAAACATTCAAAGAACAACTAATCCCAATATTATAAAAACTATTTGACAGAATAAGCAAAAAAGGAGTTCTATCAAATTCATTTTACAACACAAATAAACCTACAGACCAATCTCCTTAATGAATATAAATGCAGAAATCTTAAATAGGATACTAGCAAAAAGACTCCAGCAAGTAATTACAAGGGTTATTCAATATGACCAGATAGGATTCATGCCAGGAATGCGAGGATGGTTTAATATTAGGAAAACCATCCACATAATTGACCATATTAACAAGCAAACCAACAAAAATCACATGATTATCTCAATAGATATAGATAAGGTCTTTGATAAAATACAAAACCCATTCCTATTGAAAACACTAGAAAGTATACAAATTGAAGGGCCTTTCCTAAAAAATAATAAACAGTATATAACTAAAACCATCAGCAAACATCATCTGCAATGGGGATAAACTAGAAGCCTTCCCAATAAGATCAGGAGTGAAACAAGGATGCCCATTATCACCTCTATTATTTAACTTTGTACTGGAAACACTAGCAATAGCAATTAGAGAAGAAAAATAAATTAAAAGTATTAAAATTGGCAATGAGGAAACCAAGCTATCACTCTTTGTGGTTTATATGATGGTTTACTTAAAGAATCATAGAGAATCAACCAAAAAACTAGTAAAAACAATCAACAATTTTAGCAAAGTTGCAGGATACAAAATAAACCCTCATAACTCATCAGCATTTCTATATATCTCCAACCCATTTCCGCAGCAAGAATTAGAAAGAAATTCCATTTAAAATCACCCTAGACAATAAAAAATACTTAGGAATCTATGTGCTGAGACAAACACTGGAACTATATGAACACAACTACAATTAAAACTAGATCTAAACAATTGGAAAAACATTGATTGGTCATGGGTAGGATGAGCTAACATAATAAAAATGACCATCCTACCCAAACTTATTTACTTATTTAGTGCCATACCCACTGAACTACCAAAATTTTTTTTACATAATTAGAAAAAAAAATATAACAAAGTTCATTTGGAAGAACAAAAGATCAAGGATATCCAGGGAAATCATGAAATCATGAAAAAAAATGCAAAGGAAGGAGGACTTGCAGTCCCAGATCTCAACTAAGCAGTGGTTATCAAAACAATTTGGTACTGGCTAAGAGACAGAAAGGAGGGTTAGTGGAATAGACTTGGAGTAAATGACCTCAGCAAGACAGTCTATGATAAACCCAAAGATTCCAGTTTTGGGGACCAAAACCCACTATTTGAAAAAAACTGCTGGGAAAATTGGAAGACAGTATGGGAGAGATTAGGTTTGGATCAACATCTCACACCCTACACCAAGATAAACTCAGAATGGGTGAACGACCTGAATATAAAGAAGGAAACTATAAGCAAATTAGGTGAACACAGAATAGTATACTTGTCAGATCTTTGGGAAAGGAAAGACTTTAAAAACAAGCAAGAGGTAGGAAAAAAATCACAAAGTATAAAATCAATAATTTTGATTGCATCAAATTAAAAAGATTTTGTACAAACAAAACTAATGCATTCAAAATTAGAAGGGAAGCAACAAATTGGGAAACAATCTTCATTACAAAAACCTCTGACAAAGGTCTAATTATTCAAATTTATAAAGAGTTATACCAGTTGTACAAAAAAATCAAGCCATTCTCCAATTGATAAATGGGCAAGGGACATGAATAGGCAATTTTCAGTTGAAGAAATCAAAACTATTAATAAGCACATGGAAAAGTGTTCTAAATCTTTTATAATCAGAGAAATGCAAATCAAAACAACTCTGAGGTATCACCTCACACCCAGCAGATTGGCTAACATAACAGCAACTGAAAGTAATGAATGCTGGAAAGGATGTGGCAAAGTCAGGACATTAATGCACTGCTAGTGGAATTGGGAATTGATCCAACCATTCTGGAGGGCAATTTGGAACTATGCCCAAATGGCAATAAAAGACTGTCTGCCCTTTGATCCAGCCATAGCACTGCTGGGTTTGTACCCCAGAGATAATAAGGAAAAAGACTTGTACAAGAATATTCATAGCTGAGCTCTTTGTGGTGGCAGAAAATTTGAAAATGAGGGGATGCCCTTCAATTGGGGAATGGTTGAACAAATTGCTGTATATGTTGGTAATGGAATACCATTGTGCTCAAGGGAATAATAAGATGGAGGAATTCCATGGGGACTGGAACAACATCCAGGAATAGATGCAGAGAGGAGTAGATCCAGGAAAACATTGTACACAGAGACTGATACACTGTGGTACAATTGAACGTAAGGGACTTCTCCATTATTGGCAATGTAATGACCCTGAACAACTTGGAGGAACATACGAGAAAAACCACTATCCACATCCAGAGGAAACACAGTGGGAGTAAAGACACCAAAGAAAAACAATTGCTTGAATTCATGGGTCGAAGGGATATGGTTAGGTATTTAGACTCTAAATGAAAATTAGAGTGCAAACATCATGGAAATAGGTTCTGATCAAGGACACAAATAATACCCAATGAAATTACACATTGGCTGTGGGAAGAGTGGGTAGAGGGGAGGGAAGGAAATAATGTGATTATTTTATCCAAGAATTAATGTTCTAAATGGACTAAATACACTTATTCAAATGGGGGGAAAAAAGGAAAAAAAAAGGAAAAGGATAACATTTCCAATGGAAAAAAATGTGTTTTAAGTCAGGTCTTTTCTTTAGGAATGCTTGAAAATCTTCTATTTTTTTTTTAAATGACCATGCTTTCCCCTATAAGAATAGTGAATTTTGCTGGGTAGTTGACTTATGGTTGTAGACCCAATTCCCTTACTTTCTGTAATATTATGTTCCATGCCTTCCAGTCCTTCAGTGTAGATGCAGCCAGGTCCTGTTATAGTAACTATGGTTCCATGGTATCTGAATGGTTTCTTCTTCAACTTATAGTAATCATTTTTTAACTTGGTCTGGTAGTTCTTGAATTTGGTTATAACATTAGTAGGCATTGTCAATTAGGAATTAAATGTAGGAGGTGATCTGTGGATTCTTTCAATCTCTACTTTTCCCTCTTGTTCAAGAATGTGGGGCAGTTTTCTTTGACAATTTCCTGTTGAATGATGCACAGGCTTTTTCCTTGGCCATGATTTTCCAGTAGTGCAATAATTCTTAAATTGTCTTTCCTGAATCTATTTTCCAGGTCTGTTGTTTCACTCTTTTGATTTGATCTTTAATAGATTCTTGCTGCCTTGTGAAGTCATTTGCTATTAGTTGTTGGACTCTAATTTTTAAAGACTGAATTTCATCCCTGGCTTTTTGGCCATCCTTCTCCTTCTGGTCTTGTTTCTTAAGTTCTTCTAAAGCCTGAATCAAATTTTCTGGAGTTTCTGCATTTTTGCTTGGTGTTCTTTGGTCCTCCTCTGTTCCATTTGCTCTTTGTTCATTACCTGGATAGAAGTTGTCTATTATAATTTTTTTCTTCTTTTCCCCCATCATTGGCTGTTATCTTGCTCCTCTAATTACTTACTGGATCTGTGGATTTGGGCTATTGTGTCCTCAAGGGGCTTCTTCTCTGCTCTACTGATAGACTAGATTAGGCTGATGGAGTATGAATGAGCCCTGAGGTTAGATCTTCCCCAGCTGGCAGCAGAAGCTGAAGGTATAGGTGAAGGTGTGGAGGCTTAAGGGAGCTGGGGTTCCTATATATCCTATATCCTATAGGATATATCCTATATCCTATAGGATATATCCTATATCAAGGTATTCTGTCACAGTGGCAGCCTTGGCTCTGGGATCTGAGTCAGCTGGATTTTTACCACAGAGCAGTTGGTGGGGTAGGGGTGTTGGGATATTGAGTTTCCCTGCCCTACAAAGGCTTCTTATCTGCTCTATTGATAGTCTAGATTAATCCAGGAGGAGCTGATCTGTGAAGCTGGATGTGCCCTGAGGCCAAAACTTTGAGGATCAGAGGCCCAAGATGGAAAATAGTGTCCGGGACTAGGCTGTCCCCCCCTCCAGCTGCCTCCCTGCCTGCTGTGGTCAGAGCCTTGAGCATGGTACGGCTGTGGCAGCAAGGCATCCCTCTAGGGTGGAGTCCTCACCCTGAGATTCCAGTGACCTGTGGAGACTCAGCACAGTAGGTGGGGGACACATCCTGGGACCTTCCTTCTTCCTTTTCCTTAAACCTGAGAATTCAGGATTCTCTGAGTACCTTCTAAGTCAGCGGTTCTCAACCTCTCAATTTGTAGCAATGAGAATACATAATGCATATCAGGTATTTACATTCCGAATCATAACTGTAGCAAAATTACAGTTTTGAAGTAGCCACCAAAATAATCTTTTGGTTTCGGGTCACTGCAACATGAGGAACTGTATTGCGGGGTCACGGCATTAGAAAGGTTGAGAACCACTGGTCTATGTTAAGTCGAGCAGGAGGGTCCCCTGGCTCTGTCCTATTGTTGGATTTGGTTTTCTTCCCTCTCCAAACACTTTGTTTTTGATTAATGTGGAAGGGTTCACACAAGTCTGGACTTTTGCTGCTTCTAAATGGCCATCTTGACTCTACCTCAAAATTATTACTTTTTTTATTTTAAAGAAAATAATGTTTTACTGGAGGGATGCTCATCAACTGGGGCAATGGCAAAACAGTATGTTTGTGATGGAATATGTCTGTACCATAAGAGATAACAAACGGGTTAGTTGTTTTTGGTTTTTTTTTTAAATAGAAAGTGAAATGAGCAGAACCAGGAGAAAATTATATACAGCAACAGAAATATTTCTTTTTTAAATGATCATTAGCTGTCCCCGAAAAATGTTCTTGCACTTTAAAATAATTACAAACATTGAACTATTACATAAGCTCAAATCTTCATTTTTTGAAACTTTTAATCCTAAAGTACCTCATTTCATCTCTATGAAACTTCCAAGACTATTAAATTGATCAACAATCATAACCTCACTGCTGGGACATATTTGATCTGAGCTTCATAGCTTGAACTCATTAATAGCCATTACTAATCTCTTCCTTAATTACAAAATCCCTATTAACTACTTTTAATCTGTCTTTCTACTCCAAAGTTCAAAATTCTCCCTGTTAAAAAAAAAAAGTTCAATAATATTCCTCCTTTCTACTATTATCCAAATTACTGAAGTAGTCATTCTTTCCTACCTTTGAATTTCCTCTATTCTTGAATAGTTTAAAAATAATTCCTTTTCATTGTCCTGACTGACCCTTTCTTGATCTTGACACCATTTGTAAAGGACCATGCCACACTTACCCATCTTCAATTAACTGCCAAGTTCCAATTTCTACACAAGTGTTCTTTAAAATTAAGTTAATCAGTTCCCTTGATGGACAGTTCCCCATCCTCCTAGGATGATGGATTTAAACCTCTAACTTCTGAGGCCACCTCATCTATCCCCTTTCACCCTAGAGACGAAAAATATTGCAGCCCAGAGGAATCATGTGGCTCATATAAAGACAATGAATAACAAGTGATGGGATTTGAACCCAGGTACTCCTATTCCAAAGACAGTGACCCTTACTTGGGATATGTGTTTCTCTTTGTATCTTTAAATTTTAATGATTAGGAACTTGCCAGGATTGCCCTTCTTCACTAGAATTTTAATTCAGGTAAAACTACCTCCTTTTTATTAACCCTATGAAAACTGATATTCCCAAAAAATGAAAGTATGAAAGTATAGTGGAAATAACTAAGGTGACAATATATCTGGCTTTCCTTTCTCCTCCACAATAAACCAGATTCTGTGTGTATATTTTATTGAAACTCACTTATAGCAGATAATTTAATTCTTCCATGGTTCTAGAGTTCCAGATGGTACATCTATACTTCAGTAGATTTTATGATTTTGATTAACTTTGACCTCTGCTAATATTTCATGTTAGATTACGTCCTTCAAATTTTAAAAGGAACTGAATGATCAAAGGAATAAGGTAGATGGATTTGATTTTGCAGACAAATTCCAATGCATTCTGCAGCCTATTCTCAAAAAGTGCATGAAGACTCAAAGAGAATGCCCCAAACTGATGTAAAAATTAAATGATATGTAATAATAAAAATATTCTATTTTATGAGGTTTATTAAGGATTATTAGAATTAAAGAAATAAAGAAAATACAAAAATAAGAAACCACTTGCCCATGGTTGATTAGCCAATTCAGAATACCACTTACCTTACTTACTACATCATTGCAATGGGAGAGCAGAACATAGAAGAGAGGTAGGAGTTATTGCCAGTTTAAATACTAATTGTGATCTTGCCCAGGTGGAGACTCAGGTGAGATTATAGGGAATTCTGGGAAATACCAAGGACTTCTGGGGATTGAAGTCTTGTGTTCAAATCTTCATTTTTACATACCCCTCTGTGATCATATTGGGAAACCAGTTTCCCCAAAAGGATCATGGAAACATAATCAACTTAAAGATTACAATAATTTGAGGATAAGAGGGAAAAGAAACAAAACCAATGATTACTAGGCACATTGACAAAAAGCCAGTTAGGAGGCATAAGAGTATACATACAAAACAAATGCATTCAAACCCTACACAGTTCAAATCACCATATCCCAAAGTTCACTCTGGATCTTCTGGTGCAAGGTGTTGTCTGTGGAGGCATCTTCATGGTGTCTTCTCCAAACAGTTCACTTTCTGGATTCAGAAAGGTAGCATATTTCTTAACCTAAATTACTCTCAAAAGGAATTTAAACATTGCAATTTAAAATAATTTTTATATATCCCCCTGAAGAGGGTGATTGAAAAAGACAGGGATCACTTAGTGATGCATGGCTGAGTTATGAGGTATATCAATCAATTGGAAAGAGAGATCAAAAACATAAAAAAAAAATCCAAATAAAAAGGATAATTTCTGGATGAAAGATAGACTGTCAAAGTCTTATGTGTTAAAAATTCTAAGTAAAGGAAAAATAAATCTATAACTGGCCCTTGAATCAGAGCCAAATTAAAATGATATAAGCAATTAAGCATTTACCCAGTCAGTAGCCAGGACTACAGAAAGTTGCCACACTATGAAAGACAGAAAAGGGACTAGATTATAGGAGCCAGGAAGGAGCCAAATTTGAGGTACTTGTTTATAAGTATTTTCACAAAGAGTGTGGATACAAGGAAGGCCTACATCTTAACGTATATCAAGCATCTCAACCTCGAGTCTCACACTAGGTTCGAATCCTTTGTATTGGCTTAGAAGTGCATCAATCCTTCCTGGATAGGTATCTTCTTTTTTTTTGACCTGTGTGCTCTTTTGGCACTATTCAGGTTAAGTCTGTGCTCCTTTTTTGTATTCTCTTGTCCTGGAATCAGACAGAATCATTAAGCAAAGTCCCATAAATTTTCTTTTTAAACAATTAATGGCATCATTTTTATAGTCTCAAGCTTTTAAGGCATGCATTGATATTATAGCAAATGTATTTTGAACTTATATTATGGCAAAATAAAAAAAGTTAAATAAAATCTTAATATTGGGGACATGTGCTTTAAATATAAAAAGGAGAGAAAAAATAAAAACGTATATAGTATATTGCACATTTAAGAAAAATGTGATAATAAAAGTTTTTTAATTCAAAAATATAGCTTATACTCATTGACAAACTGTGTCAGCTAAGAAAATGTAGAATACAAGGCTTCTCACCAAAAATTAGATCCATTTCCTCTTCATATCTGGCCATGATCCACTGTGAGTACAAGCAAATGAATTTCACAAGGTAAGTTTTGTTTTGTTTTTTTTATAAAGAACAGTAGTACCATGTGTAATGCACATTCAAAAAGGTGTCAATATCCCCAAAATTCACAATAGTCCAATTAATTATAATAGCAAACAAACCCACTATTATATTTCATATAAGTTGCTTTATGACATTTAAAAAAACCTTTGAATTGATGGTTATTTGTCACAATTTTTACAGACATAGCAAATCTTTCAACCCTGGCAAATACATTTTAAACAAAGTAAAATTTATTTGGGTCTAGGTCATCATCAAGAAATCTAGAGATCATTCTGGTGGAAGTAAAGTGAGCTGAAGAGTTATAAATGAGAGATGCTCCTCTTTTGGGAGTCATCCAGGGGTACCATGCCCTGGAATTAACTTCTCAGGTCCTTGGGTATGAGACTGTGATGTCCTATCCGTTCACATTTTTATAAATGTGGGAGGTAGAAATTATAATTGTATTTCACTTCAGCTACTAAAATGGACCTTACCTTCTGTTAAAGGTAGGCAAAATGACCAGAGTTGTTGGGAAAAAAAATCTAAAAATCATGTCTAAAGACCCCTTAAAATCAATTTGAGATATTTAGCTCATTAAATTTTCCAAAGGTTGTTATACAATTGTAACCAGTTTAATGAAGTCCATCCATCCTCTTGTTACAATTTACAAAGTCAAAAATAGAAAAAAGCTTTTTTTATATGGGCTTATTCAATAATATTTGTTCAGTATAGTTATAGGGGAAAAACAACAGAATATAACAGTAGTTAAAACCCAGTACATTAAAACGATTCAGTGTAACAGGATAGTATTGAATGCATTAATATATGAACTTAAAGCCAACAAAATTAAATCTTAAACAAAACAATCAGCAAAATGCAATAAAATACAGAGAATTTTATAAAACATTGGAGTCTGAAAAGCCTTAAAATTATAACCTCCAGTCTCTTTAAAGTTCATTTTTTTTATCCATTTAGATGCCTTTTATCAGAATTCTGGAATTGGTTCCAAGGCAGAAGATTGGTTAGGGGTAGGCAATGGGGGTCAAGTGACCTGCCCAGGGCCACACAGGTAGGAAGTGTCTGAGGCCAGATTTGAACCCCATCTCTAGGCCTGGCTCTCAATCCACTGAGCCACCCAGCTGTTCTCCCATAGCGAGGTTGAGTTTTTGGAATCTCGAATAAAAGGATCAGTGCACTCAATAAATATCCTTTGAAATATGAAATACACTGCTCTCTCATAGCATACATACGCCATACTTGTAACTTCCTATTTGGAAAAGTCTCTTCCTTCTCCTCATCCTCCCCCACCCCCATGGTCCCCTGCCACATGGAGGCTAATTGTAGCCTAAAGAACAATCACCCTTGTTTTTACAAGCTGGTTTTTGATTCTGAAGACACAAGGGGCAGCTACCAGCAGCCTGGGTCCTGGGGCTGGCTGGGGGCAATCTGGCTTGGAGGCTGGAGATCAGCTGGGGCTGGGCCAGAGCAGGTTGGGACCAGGAGAGTGATCTGGGTCTAGCAGGTCTGGAGTGGATGAATAGAGGCAAGCATGGATGGAGCGCAGAAGCAGGGGCAGGCAAGCAGGAGTGAGCTGAATCAAGAAGCTCTGCTGAAAAGCCTTGAAGAAACATGGCTTAAAAAAAATTATCTAGGTTATCTTTAAAAAAAATTGAGAAGTTTTCATCCGACTTATGGTTGCCATTAACTGTAAAAATTAAATTATATCTAATAATAAAAATATTTTATGAGGTTTCTTAAGGATTATTAGAATTCAAGAAATAAAGAAAATAAAGAAACTACGTGCCCAAGGCTGATTAGTCAATTCAGAATACTGCTTAGCTTACTTACTACATCATTGCAATGGGAAAGCAGAGCAAAGAAGAGAGGTAGGCATTACTGCCAATTTAAATACTAATTGTGATCTCACCCAGGTGGAGACTCAGGTGAAAGTATGGGGAATTCTGGGAAATACCAAGGACTTCTGGAGATTGAAGTCTAGGGTTCAAATCTCCATTTTTACAGACCACATACTCAATGAACATCTGTACTTTTTAGATCCCAGATTCTCTACACCATTAAATAGAAGTAAAAAAAAAATGCATATACCAAGTTATAAGTTCTGCCTTATCTACTTGGAATTGTTATTATAGATTAGCATTAAAGTACCAGCGGTCAGTGCTTCCCATAAAGGATGATTGCTAACTGATTCTCAGAGAATAATTTATGTACTGAGCCCATCCATCTAACTCCATAATAAAATATGGATAGAATGCCACAGAAGGTCCAGTTAATCAGGAAACATCAGACACAATGAATGGTGTAGAAAAATAAACATAATTTAGACAGAAAATTAAAACACACCCAACATTACTATACCAGAAAGGAAAATATTTTACTGTTTTAGTTGTTTTTCCTAAAGTCAATAAAGTTTTAAAAGATTCTTAACAAATATATTTGATTCAAATATCAAAACCAATAGCACAAATATAAAAATATAATAATGAAACAATGGGGAAAAACAAGCACTATTTATTACTTAAATACAAACTTTAAACATAATATAGACATTATAGATTCAAGAAGTTGCAAATTAGATTTACAAAATGTCCTGTTCTGCCTTGCCAAGTAAAACAATGCTAAAAAAATAAAATTCACAAAAGAACACCATCTTTTAAGTAAAAACATTTATAAGCATCATCCAAAAGTACAAAAGTTTTATTCACAAATTCTCTTCTCCACCCTAAGGTGCCTGTAAACAATTTTACAAAAATGTTTATAGATTAAAGGAATGTCTATCACAGTTTTTATAAACTTCTATCACCGAAGCACAACAATGCTACACAGTAGTTTCATGCTTCCATAATCCAGTCCTAATATTGCCGGTGCTATCTGTACTCAGCAAAGGTCCATCCTGTCCATTGCTTTTAAGAGGTCCATTCTGGATAGCCAGATTGAGGCCGTACGACTTTTGTTGGCTCTCAAGTTCCACTACTATTGGCTTTCTGACTCCATCCTTTTTGCTACTGGCAGTGATAGTTTTTTCAAAGTTCCTGCTGCTTTTGGGAAGGGTGCTGCCCGCATCACTGCTGTCCTGTTGGGGCTGGGCATACTGCCTCTCCCGGTAAGCCAAGTAAGCCTTTCTGCTCCTCGAATGCCCTTCGTTGTTTCCCGGCCGACTCTTGGGCAGGCCGTTTTGCACACTGCCTTCCACGCTGGTAGGAACATCATATGAGTATTCTCTTAGGACTGTAAGTCGGCTCGCACGGTGTCCTTTACTTCTGTTTTTATGATGTCGACCTGGGTGTCCGTTTGTTCGAAACTGAACTTCTACCGGAGCCACATGCATTTTAATGTCATTGTCTACAGAGTGTTCTGTTAGACTGTTGTCCAGCTGAGGCACGGTATTCAGTGGGAGAGAATTGCTATGGCACTGGGCTGCAGCAGCCTGCAAGTTTGTCAATTTACAGCCTTGGGAAGAATTCTTTAGACTTGATGCACTCTTGTTGGTGCATGAAGACTCTGCGCTGCTATTAGTGCATTTAGGAGCATCTCCATTTGTCCCGATGGAACTGGAAGGCTGAATGTTAACCTGCACCGAGTAGGCGCTCCTCCCAGGGCAACACGTGGCAATCCAAGCGAGCCTAACATCTTCTCTATTAACACAATGATGCATCATGACAAAAGCACTAAGGCTTAAACATGTGGCTCCAAAGAAACAACTAAAAACCAAGTCCAAAGGGTAATAGAGAGAAACAGACAAGGCCCCCAGAATCCACAAGGCGACATACAGAAGGAGCGTGAGGCTGGCGCCCAAAAGCTGAGAGTGGAAAGGGTGCTCATTCTCCAATGCGGATGTAGAGACCAGAGACAACGACATCGAATCCTGATGATTTACTTCTCCATGTTCACTGGTTGCCAATCTTTGCTGTTCCTCAGCTGGCTCTTTTAATTCAAATTTGCGTTCAGGGTGTCGTTTCAACTGAATAAATATGCTCAGAAAGTACATACAGTTGATGAAAATGATAAAGCTGGCAGGTCCATAAAAGGCGCCTATGCTAGGCTCCCAAGCCATCCAGCAGCTAAAAAAGAACACAAAACAGATCAAAATGGATGCTCTCAGAGTAAAAATTTCCACAAATTAATTTGAAAGGGGTGAAATATATAGACATACACTATGAAATCTTTCCAAAAAGTCACTTTAAATTGCATGGAAGACAGATATCTATAACAAAGTACTCACTATGGTGCATTAGGCCTACTGCCATAATTCCTGATGTTAGCTGCTGCTGTTATCCCACACACAATGATAGGGATGCCACCACCAATAAGGTAAAATCTAGAATTAAGTAAAAAGAAAAAAGGCATTAGTCCCTTTCCTGCCATTCCTAAAGGGATCATCTCCCATGACATTCTATTTTCCCAAAAATAATTCTTTGGGGAAGAGTACACTTTCTGCAATGTTATAGCATCTCATCCCCAGAGTACCTTGGCTATGCACAGTTCCACTCAATGGCTCTTCAACATTCCTGACTTTATTTCAGTTAAGAAATGTTATTCTCCATAGAGCAGTCAAAAGAGAGTAATGCAAAAATGCCAGTGGAGGTGCTTATTTCCATTATTTATTTATGCTTAAAATGAATACTATAACTTTCTCCTTCTATAATAAAATACTTATATCAGGAAACTAACATATTTTTTGGCTAGAATTAGCAGGCAGATAAATGACTAAAGAAGTCTACTTGGGTTTTAAGAATAAATAAAACTGATCAGGTTCTGCCACCTTGTGGACAAACAAGGTAGAATACTTAATGGATAAACTTTGTTGGTTTTTCCTATTATTTTAACTTATATTTACAACATTAAAGAGAGAGAAGAAGACACAAACAATTCTAAGTCTGTGCCACAACAGGGTTGGGAGAGGGAACAAAGAGGGGGATGACTCACAACCCTAACTAGAGCTGACTCTCTTTCCTTACATGCCACCAGCCTGGTGCAGGCCTTCATCACTTTGTGCACAGACTTATAATAGTCTCTTGGTTTTCTCCCTACTCCAGGTGATACTCTACTAAGTTGTCAAAATGATCTTCCTAAATCTCAGGTCTGACAATGTCTTGCCCCCCATCACACCATCCAATGAACTCCAGGAGGCCCCTGTTGGCTCCAGGATTACACATCAAATCCTCTATTTGGCTTTTTAAATACATCCTAATCTGGCCCTCCAGTTCCAACATCTATCACTCCCCTTCCTAAATTCTTAGGTCCAGCAACACAGGCCTTCTTGCAATTCATGTTGCGACTCCAAGCATTGTCACTTGTTTCCAGCTAAGAAGTCACCATCTCATGTTCCTCACAATCACTCTTAACACTATTCTGTCTGTACGTAACTGGTACTCTGTTATTTTTCTCACTGAAGTATAATTTCCTGAAAAGTAGGCCTCTTTTTGCCCCTTGCCTTCCCAGCACTTCGCATGGTACAGAGAGGGTGTTTAATAAAGGTTAGTAGACATGAATACAGAGGAACTTAGTGCAGAATTAAATGTATCCATTTTCTAATTTTATTTATGTGTGTGTATACATATATAAATGCCATTGGGACAAATGGTTGAGATTCAATTTGCAACACAGACTTTAAAATCTCACAGGTAGTTCTGGTGGGCAAAATACACTAACAATACTAATCTTAGTAATAATATTCATTAACATTAAGGAAAACCTACTTTGTTCTTATAGTCCTATGGTAAGGATACTCCTAAGCATTGGTTAGAAGATGGGGACTGGGGTGGCAAAGAGAAGTGAAATCCTGCTCTCCCCCTGAATGCAGAAACCATACCCCTTCTAACACAACTGCTCAATCCCTACACAAATTTTATTAACTGCTCAATACAAGAAAGAGGCAACTAAACACCATACAAAGGATTTAAATTAGCTCAGTGTCAGAGAAAAGAAAGGATGAGAAGTGAAACACAGGAGTAACCTGAAGAAACACAGAAACTCAGCCTCCTGAATCCCTCTAAGTTATAAAAAACAGAAATGTTCAACAGAAATGCCAGAGAAACTTCCATCTCTATCCAGTTCTGCTCTTTTTTGATCAGAGAAAGTACTAAATTGGCTCTGCAAAATTAATATTAATTTTAGACCATGTTAACATTAATGACCAATTAAATCAGTTCTACCAAAGATCTACTATCTCCTCAAGAAATAGGGGGGTGATCTTGGATTCTTCAATTATAATGCCAACAAAGCACAAACTCTGGCAAAGCTAGAAATGCTTTCTGAGTAACTTCCACAGTACTAGCTTGTACCTCTGTCATCAATCCAGTCAATCCTTTATTAAGAGCCTACCACTATATTCCAGACACGTTGATGCATGCTAGATCAATCTACTTACATTCAAGTAGGTTCATCACCAGGAAGTTGGACAATATCTGACCACAGGAATTCACAAAGGCCATTTATTATTAAGCCATAGAGGGGTTACAATCTTCACTCAAACCACTGAAATAGCATATCTTCATAGTTTGGGATTAAGTAGCATTAAGCATATAGTGACCCTACATATAAGTAAATATGTGCCAAATTATAAACTAGGTGGTGTAGTGGATAGAGCACTGGGTCTAGACTCAAGAAGATCTGAGACACTAATTATGTGATCCAGAGCAAGTCATTAATAGCTATCTGCCTTAATTTCCTCATTTGTAAATTGATAATAATAATCTCATTTAAAATAATAAATATAATCTATATCAAATAAATATAATAATAACCTACTTCCCAAAGTTGTTGTGAGAATCCAGTGAATTAATATTTGTAAAGTGCTTTGCAAACCTTAAGGTATCATATAAATGTCCTATAAATGATGTGTTTATATTTTTACTATTATCAATGTCTCCTTGTGGCATGAAGGTAGCCCTAGTTTCTCAAAGGTTATGAAAATAGAGCAGCAAGCTCTGCTGATACTTTCAAGCTGGAAAGGTTTTCAAGTATGTACTTCTCAGAGATGGTATGTCTAACATCTGAGAACCAATCTAAATTCTGAGAACTTCATTATTTCACTAGGATGGTCAGAAGGGTAATCATTTTTCAGCCAGGGAAACAAACCATCAATGACGATCTAATAAATATTTGACCTATGCTGGTGAAAGATTTACAACAACAAAAACATCAATCCATAAAATATAATAGCCTACTAGTGGGTCTATCTACATCAAGCCTCCCCTCTTCAATCTATTCAGTCACCGAAGTGATCTTCGCAAAGTGCCAATGATCCTGTCACCATTCCATCCTCCATTCTCCCACTCAATAAACTGCTATTGTCCTCAGGATCAAATACAAAATATTCCGTTTGGTATTTAAAGTCCCTCATCACCCAGACCCCTCCTACCGTTTCAGGTTTCTTATACCTAACTCTCTAACATGTACTCTTCCACTCAATGGCACTGACCTCCTGGTTGTTCCATGAAAAAACACTCCATCTCTTGGCTCTGGGCATTTTTTTTTTAACTTTTTCCCCCATACTTGGTATACTCTCCCTCCTCTGTCTCTACTAATGACTCCCTCACTTTCTTCAAGTCCCAAATAAAACCTCACCTTCTACAGAAAGTCTTCTCCAATCCTTCTTAATTCCATTTCCTTCCCTGATGCTAATTATTTCCTATTTATCCTATATGTATAGTCTAATTTATACACACACACACACACACACACACACACACACATATATATATATATGGGGGGGGAGGGGCATGTTGTCTCTTCCATTACAATGTAAGCCTCAAAGGCAGGAGTCTTTGGCCCCAATTTGGATCCTCAATACTTAGCAGTGTCTGGCATACCTCATAGAAGTTTAATAAATGTTTACTAATTAACTGACTAAATACACTTAACTGTTCTCACATATACTAGATCTTCATGATCACCTAGTAATATGGAATAGCTCGACACTCACAATCTTTAAATTGTAAAGGAAATAAACTAAGCATAAGTCCAAACCCATTTTCTTTTAAATAGAAATTCAGGTTGAAATATAACAGAATGGCTAATAAGTAATAAACAATGGCATGAAATGTTAAAATATTATGATTCATCATTACTGCATGTAACATTTTAAATATCATTTGTAGTAAAAGAACTTTTGAAAGTATGTCAAAATTTATTATACCTGAGCATAGGCCTTGGTGGAGGTGGAGGCTCATCAGGATCCTGACATCTTTTTGCCTTTTTAGTGACTTGCTTGTAGATATTTCTAGCCGTCACGCCTACCCATAGTACTGTGGCAAGTGTAGAGTAATGGAGAATTATTCCGACCTGTAGGAATAAGGATGAACAATCTACCTTCAAAAATCTACAATCTACCTTCAAAAATCTTTTAAAATTTTTACACTTTCAACAACAGATTATATTTACTGATATTCTCATTAAGCATTAACAAATGGAACAATCACTCTCACAAGCTTATTTCTCTAAGAGATTTCTAAGTTAATCATCTATTTATAAAACACACACATAGTTGTTATTGTTAGTTCTCATAATGGAATTTTTAGCAGACCAAAAAATGTTTAGTAAATTTCAAAAATTTGCTTCAAGAAAAAAAATTAACCTCTAATAATTAACTGTATCTTAATATCCTACACAAAAATTAATCCTTTGATGATCTGTTACCCATACATTTAATAATTAAGCTATATTGGGATTAAGTGAAAACGTTAATGTCTTAACATGTACTTACACCAGGGAGATTCACTGTTAAAATTTAGTTACAGAATTTTCTCTTGATGACAGTATGCTAGACCATGTAATAATACATGAAGTGTCTTATAATTCACATTTACAATTCATGATTACAAGATAGCTAAGAATTCCTGTGGGTTAAAATAATTTTTAAAATGTATCCTCAAGTATAAAAATTCATCTGTGATGGGGAAATTAGGCAGAAAATAAAATGTTAAAGTTTGTTTTGTCTGTTTGATTTTTAAGGATTACTTATTGCTTGCTTTTTCAAATTATTCTAGAGAAAATTTCTTGGGGAGAGCTGGGTAGCTCAGGGATTGAAAACCAGGCCTAGAGAGGGGAGGTCCAACATTCAAATCTGGCCTCAGACACTTCCCAGCTGTGTGACCCTGGGCAAGTCACTTAACCCCCATTGCCTAGCCCTTACCACTCTTCTGCCTTGGAATCAATACAATACAATACAATACAATATTGATTCCAAAATGGAAGGTAAGGGCTTAAAAAAATGCCTTCATGTGAGGAAATCTTCTATTTTCAGGAGATGATTTATTAATTTCAAACATTAATTTTTGAAATAACATTTTAGTACAACAACAAAAATCTGAGTAGTCTCTCCATCATTTGGGGATTTTTGCAATCACTTAAAAAAAAAAAATAGAAACCCAGCCACTAAAGTTTATTTTAGAAAAATAAGTACCATTGACTTTTGTACATTCATTAGTATGCTTAAACATAATACTTAACAAGTTTAATAAGTTCCCTTTTTGTTTCATAAAATATCAGTTAATTAGTCTCTGTCCCAAATGCTAGAACAAAACTCCAGATGATATGGAGATTAGAATAAGGTTCACCTATCAATGATGACAGGGCAGCTAGGTAGCATAGTAGATAGAAATACCAGACTTGAAGTCAGAAAAACTCTTCCTGAGTTCAAATTTGGCCTCGTACACCTATTATGTGTGTGACCCTGGACAAGTTACTTAATCCTGTTTGCCTTAGTTTCCACATGTGTTAAATGAGCTTTGCCATTAACTTTGCCAAGAAAACTCAAAATGAGGTCCCGAAGAATCAGACACAATGAAATGACTGAATAACAACAAAACAACAATTCTAGTCTTAAAAAACTGAAGCAAATACTGATTCCTAAAATTCCTAAGGATATAGTATAGTATAGTAGTAGTTGTGCATTTTCATCTATGGTGTATAGATGAGTGTGCACATATAATCAAGATGAAAAATGCTATATTGATTTCAATCCATACTGATTTGATTTGAAAATATTCATCTGGATTTCTGATTTCATCTGAATTCATCTGACATTACTTGAATAATCATCTCCTTCCCTAGTCCTAAAATAAGGAGAAATAATTCCCTGGTATAATGGTTAGAATGGGTTTGACAAATGAGGCTGTTAGTAGCTTTTAGTAGCTTTAGCATATCAAAATAAAGACAGTAAGAGAGGAAAATGTAGAAAGGAGGTAAAGCTAACACCTCATAATCAATCTCAGGAAAAAAAAAAAACACCCTAACTTCCTGCAGGGTCTCTCTCACCTTCTAAGCAGTTCCCTTCATCCACTAGCTCTCCTACATCGCCCACCCCCACCCCAGGAACCAATTACAATTCCTCAATTAGCCTAGCACCAACCAGGGGGGCAGTGCCTGTGGGATCAATTCCCTGGTCATTGATTGATCCAAATTCAGAACAAATGGAGGGAAGTCCAAATCGCTGATTGGTCAAATCAGAACAAAATTTTTTTTCAAAGTATTTCAAAGTATTGAATATTTCCTATAGCATTCTTAGGTTTTTAAAGCAAAATCTAAAGAATGTAAAACTTTTCTTGTTTAACCTCAATGAATGTCATAATAGGGGTATTTTTTCTGTAATAGGAAATTTTAAGTCATGGCAAAACTTGTGTGATAGTATATTTCTTAGAGGTTGATTAAAAGCTTCACAAAAATTGAGAACAGAAAAATATTTTGAGTGCAGTAGTGTTGTTCCAGAGTTTTCATGACAGAGCATAACTAATGTCTATTCAAAGATTCACAGAATTGAAGAGTTTGAAGGGACCTCAGCAATCTCCTGATCCAACCTCTTCTGAAGTATAAACTTCCTCTATAACATCTTGAAACTGGTTATCCAACTACCTACCTCCTAAAAGCAATTCATTTCATTTTTATAAAGCTCTCATTTTTACACTGAGCCCAAACTGCCTCTTTGTAACATCTATGCATTGGTCCTAATTTTACTTCCAGAGTGAAGCAGAACAAGTCTAATCCTGTAATAAACCTTCAAATCTTTGAAGACAATGATCACGGTCTTCCTCGAGTATTTTCTTCTTCATGTTCAATGTACACAGTTCTTAACATTTTTTTCTTTTTAAATCACAGGGCCTCCTCTCAAAATCCTAAATGCCCTTTTCTAGGCATGCTTGGGCTTATGCTTCCCTGTGGCTCCAAAAAGCTGGCACATGCACAGCCACCACAGCCCACTCAAGCCATCTCAGTGGATGGGCCTACACAGGTTGAGGGTAACTGCCAGGCCTCAAGTCCATTAGTGACTTGGGGGAGGTCCTCCCAACCAATGGACTCAGGAGAACAATCTGTTCCAGTGGCCATGAACAGACCCTGGGCATGACTGAGAGACATCTGGGCCATCGGCAGCCATCATGACTATCTCGCCACTGAACGTGGAGGATTGAAAAGCAAGATGGATTACTTAATGTAATTCTGTCTCACTCGACTCCAATTCACACCAAAGTCAGGACGCCTCCCCAGGATGCCAGGGGTGCTCAGATGAACAACTGAGAGACAGAGCTGCTACTTCAGAAACGGTGTGATCAGCACTCTCTATTCTGGCCATGAGAACTGTATTACTATATATATATATACTAAGATGGCATAAGCGGAAGAACTAAAGAAACTCCTTTCACTTCCCGTAGGAATCTAAGTATTTCCCTGTTTTCTTTGACTAAACAAAAACATGGGAAAGAAAGCGACATACATATTGGGGGACGTCAGGATGGGTAAAAAACAGTCTCTTTTTACTATGTTTCTTCATTTGTAAAGAATAAGTGTAAGCACAACAAGGGGGTTGTGAGGAATGCTCTGGAGTCCAAAGCACTATGCAAATGAAGAATCATTGCTCTTATTATTATTACACTTATTATTATTTCTAACTCTACTAAAACTATCTGGCTTTCCTTTTCTACCAACAAAATGAAAGGACTGGAATAGATGACTCGGACAGAGGTGCAATCATCGAAGATGGGGGGACAATAGCTAACACAGTGGATGGTAATCAGACCTAAAAATGTCTTGACAAGGTGCAGCCCTGAGTTAAATCTAATTCTAAAAGGGTTCAAAATATTAATAAAAATGTAATATGAGCGAGGCATGGTTGGACCACCTTTGGCTGAAAGGAATTTGTGGGGTGTAGTGAACCCCAAAACACAAAGATGATCTTGGACTGCATTCAAAGAAGCAGAACATCTAGGCCAGGCCACATCTGGAGGAGTGTATTCAATTCTGAGGGCCAAAGTCAGTTTATGAACTTTAAGAAGCGAAAAAGGTGGTAATGGGTCTTAAATTATGTCAAATGAGGATAGGTGAAAGGAACTGGAGACATGTAAACTGTTAAAAAGAAAGGTTAAGCAACATCAAGATAGCTATCTTCAAGCCTATGAAGAACAGCCATGGGGAAGGGGTATTAAATTTATTTGGCTTGTCCCCAGAAGACAGATCTTAAAATAGAATATTAACTTGGGTTTGATATCAGGAAAATTTCTTAAAAATTAAAATTGCTTAAAAAGAACAATGAATTGCCTCTGGAGGTGGTTCATGGCTACCCAAGCAGAGGGCAGAGAGTCACTGGTCAAATATGCGATGGTAAGGATTTCTTTAGAATTTGGACTAGAAGGCCCCTGGGTTCTTTTTGCAATGATTCTATCATATTTTGTAGCAGTTCTGATATATTAGGTTTTCACATGTGTTTTCAGGGTAAAAATTTTCTCACTCAATAATTATAAAACTAGTTAATAAAGTTATTTTATAAAATCAAATGAAATTCTGTTCAATAAAATTAATAAAATATATAAGGAAGTATTCTAAATAGTATAAATGTATTCAAAATCTATTCGATCTTGCAAAATTTTCTTAAGTTTGCAAAATGTATAATAGTTGTGTTATTATTTATTAATGCTATTCATTCTAATGTCTTTTCAGGACACCAGAATACAAGTATTTGCATTCCAAAGTGTTATTACATGCTTTTAGACCTATAGTCTGATCTGATTTATATACTAAGTTCAAACTTATTTTCAGACCTGTTTTACCTGAAAATTAAATGTGATCTTCTCTTAAGAATCAGTGTTAATAAGCTGAAAGGAGATTAGCATAGTACACTAGTTACCAAATTAAATGCATTTAAGCAATACATTATTTTATAGTATTACAATAAAACTAATTTGGTGTTAGAATATTTGGGGCTTAAGATTTATTTACTAGATACAAATACTGATCCTGTGAGAACAAAAGATGGTTAAAAATTATGAAGCACCATCGAGAGAATTAAATCAGTTTTCATTCTTCATCCCTAAACCCCACCAAAATGTTATATTTTCAAACAGATCTCTCAATATACATCATATTTAGAAATAGTATTCTACACAACACAATAGAAAATGAAGTGAGTAATTTCAAATTTTTCAAATAGATTCAAAATAATCTAAAATGAAGAATGTAATTGGTAGAAATGACATATACAATGGACATATATAATGAAACATGTGTAAAAAGAAATTATTTTAAAATTACATTTATTAAGGATTTTGAAATATTCCCTACATTTAGTACTCCCTGATTTTTACTCTCTTCACTGTACAAATACTTTTCTTTATAGAATGAAAGAATAAATAATATACAATACTATGAAAGTCTACCTGGGACATGTTAGTGAAGTAGTTTTATCCTAAGCAAAATTCTTTAATAATCCTTTGAATTAACTATCTGGAATCAAAATAGAGCCACTCTAGCTAGTAACTATGCTTATGAAAATCAATTATACAAGTTGCAAAAGAAATGTATTCAGAATAAATGCTTGCTAAGTGTAACTCATTTTACTTACCTCCAATTACTAAACAAAAAAAGAGAAAATATTGCCATATATGAATAAATACTTATTTTATTTGATTCTAACAAAATGTGGGAAATTACTTTTCTAGTAAGAGTTCACTGTTTTTCTCTTCTGTATAATATTGTTCTTGCTTTGAGTTTCATATTTTTTTAATAAACTTACTGCTTGGCAGATGCTGGTATTTTTGGTCTGAGTTATGCCTCCAACAAATACTCCACATGTCAGGAAAATATGAAAGCACAAATTCACTAGCATGTGCCAACTTTTAAGGCTGATTCTAATCAAACTGTTTAAAGAAAAAGGCATCATTTTAATATATAATTTAGTAAAACTTAATCATAAACAATATCACTCATTTAAAATATTAAATCATTTTAAATTTTCATTTAGAAAACAATCATCATAAACACCTTTGACTGTCAAATTCAGCAAATACTCATTTAAGAGAGAATACTTCCTTCTACATAAAAAATGTTATTATGTCTTACATTTTAAAACTATAAAAAGTATTTTATAGGGGTCAGGAAGATATGGGTCCAAGTTCTTCCTTTTGACACATTCTGGCTATGTATTCCTATCTATCACAATCTCAAAGTGCCTGAAGCAACTTCCATTGCACAGAAGGTACAGAGCTGAATTTATAGATGGAGCTTCCTCATCTGAGACTCCTCTTTAAATGATATCACAGGTCCAGTCTCTATCATATTTTATCTTATCCTATGGAAATGAACAAAAATTCTATAATATTAAATATTTTAACAGCATTACTCTATTATATGTCAGGAAGAAAAACTGATATGTAAAATTACTGTGTCCATTAAAATTTAGAGGGAAAAATAAATCTAATACAAGGATTGTGATTATCATACTAAATTATTATTATATTCAATTATAAAATTAAAAATGTTTTTTTCCTGGAATTTACCTTGGCACTTAGCTTTGTAAGCACAAAAGCCCATATACTTCAATGATATCTATCTTTTAAAATGACAAGTATTAGAAAAATTCATATACTATCTAGTGTCATTCAAATAATACTATATCTGCATGCAAAATCAATCACAAAATAAAGCTATCAAAAACATAATATAATCAGAAACTTTGGGCTATATCTTGTATCAAATAGTCTTCCCTTTGTAGAATCAGTAATTCCTGTGATTTTTAGAAATTTCATACAAGGTTTCTAAAATTTATATAAAAAACACTTTCTCCCCTTCTCCACTTTTCACATCCTTCAGATACAAAGAGACAGTAGCAAATAAAACTATGGACCACAATCCTTATTTAATACTAAAAGTTTACCTTTTGTATCTTTAGGGACAAGTAATTGTCTCACAACATTCTATCACTTCAGCTATCATTAAAGTCTCTTTCCACATGAATACTCTATTCCCAACTGTGGTTTACTGTACTAAAGGACCTCCTTCATTTTTATTTGCTGAGGCTATTAAAAAGCCAGGCCCATAAAGCTTTGGGCTTACTTAAGCATGTGTATGTTAGGACTAGTAGGAATAGGGACCCCAACCCATATTTGGCACCCCCAATTCAGTGAAGTTTGAAATGAGCCTTTGAAGGTTGAATTCTTTGCAGTGTTTGCTTTTTTAAGTTAAGTTTAAAATTCTGCTAAATCAGGGTTATTTGTATAGTATTCTGTATTAGCGTCTAACTGAAAAACATATATTCTTCTGCTTTGCTCTAAACAAATATGAAATCATAACTCATGCCATTAATTTTAATTCTTACCTGTGATGGTATATATAGCTGATGATGATCATTAACAGATTTAGGAGAAGAATTATAGAAGTAGCATATACAACAGGATGTAACAGATCAGCTGACTGGGAATATACTTCTGATCCTGTCAAATCCTAATGGAAAAAAAAAAGAAACAACATTATTCTTCCTATAGGTCCCTTAGATTAACAGCAAGGATTTTTTCAGAGCTAAAATACAGTAAAAATAACTACACCGTATCTATTTTAGATATATCCAAATTTTAGATTTTTAGATTTTCTATCCTATTTTAATTCAACAAGTATTAAGACAAAGTAATCTGTTTCTTTTATCCTTCTTTAATGTGGATAAAGAGTTCTGTGTGAGAAGACCATTCATGAATAATGCAGGAAAGAACTGTTAGAAACTTCCTATTTTTCCAACTAATATATTCCATTTGTCTCATTTTGGATATTTCCTGAATAGGGTGACTAAAAGCTAGGACAGTGTTCCCAGGGATTTAGCCCTGCATTACAGAATCAAGGTTGCTCTATATTGTTTTGTGTGACATGACTATCAAATCCTTAGGTCTAAAAAACCCATCTGTATGGATCAGAACTCCAGAATTCCTAATAAGAATACAGGACTTTAGGCTCCTCAGGTATTTCTAACTATGAAAACCAAACTAGGAAAAAGGAATAGAAGAAGGTTCTTTCTCTGCAATTTGTGAAACTGAAAAATCTACTCAAATTTTCAGCTCCTGGAACCTAGAAAGCAAAGAAATTATTTGGAAACCAGGTCCACGGTGCCAGTACTCTCCAAGTCAGCAACTGGTCAAAATCAAGAGGAAACTGAAAAGGAAAAAAGCTAGAATCGAGCAGCAGAATGGAAGAGAAATAAGGGAGCAGTTTGTCAACAGAATCAATCAATAAATCAATTTTTCAAGAAACATTTATTGTGACTACTGTTTGCTAAGTGCTACAAAAGCAGTTAACAGAGAAATATTCTAGGACAATGGGAAAATCCTCAAAGAGTTTCAGAATTTTAGTGTTTTACACAAAATTATGGAACTTAAAGGGACACTGGAGTTCATCTTATTCAACCCCCTAAATTTATGGATAAAGAATTAGGATCCAGGGGGCAGCTGGGTGGCTCTGAGATGGAAAGCCAAGTTTAGAGACCGGAGGTCCTAGTTTTCAAATCTGGCCTCAGACACCTCCTGACACAATAATACCATCTTCTTCTTTATATTTAATGCTAGTTCAACATATCTATCAACATAAAACATTTAAGAAAAAACAAATATATCAATACTCAAAAAAGTCTTTTGAAACAATCTAAAAATTGAGGTAAAAAATTTGATTATGGCAAATAAAAACATGGTTTTAGTAAACTTAAGGAACAGTTTTTAAAAGTCACACTGACAATGCTAAATCCACAATGGATTTAGAATGAGGAACATATAATTTTCAAAAGAAGAAACTGGAATTCTTAATAATACTTTGAAGAAATGTTCACTATCACTAATGAAGGGGATGCCAATTCAAGCAAATTCAAAGTATCATCTTTCACTTAGCAAATGCGGAAAATTAAAGAGAACAAATCTCAATGCTAGTGAAGTCCTAGGGAAATAAGCATACTTATTTATTGTTTGTTACTATATGACTACAAATTTGTAAATTCTTTCTAAATGCAAAGTAAAATACTGTTTCACAAAAAGCTACAAAAATAATCATATCTTTTCAACATAAAATTCCATTTTTTTTTTAGGAAAATACTCTTGAAATGTCTTTCCAAAATAAAAGGGTTGGAAAAGCATTATCAATATGAAGATCTGGAAATCAGTATTATATGTAACCCTAAATTCCAAACTGAAATATTCAATAGGAGAATGGATAAATAAACTGTGGTACTCATTAAATTAATAATCATACATTTAAGACCAACAAGCATGAAAAATGCAAAGAAACTATTACACACTACTTCAAGATTTAAAAAAAATTTATGGAAATCAAGAAGCACCCACTATGGCCACATAGGAGGAAAAGTAAATGCAAATGAATAAAAGAATAGATTCCTAATGAGGACTTAGTAGTGATAGGAAAACTGTTGTGATACTTCACACATTTAAATTTATTTAAATGACAAAGATTGGCTGAGAAAAGATGAGAAAACATACTCTTCTCCCTCCTTTAAAAAGGTTGGAAACTAAAGGAATTTTTTTAGTTTTGCTGAATCCTGCTTTTTTCTACTCACAATTCCCCTCCCTCCCAAATTGCCCTACAGTGCTCCTAGTTTGTTTCTTATTCTGTATTACAGGGATATTTGTCTAGATAGGTATGCATTTGTAAAGAAAGATAATCTTACTTTAATTAAGCTAATTTTTTCCAATTAACATTAACAATCCCATTAACATCCCACTACATTTCCTGGGCAGGGGGACACACACCTGATAACAAATATGCACAGTTAAGCAAAATAAATTCCCATACTGGCTGTGTCCAATAATGGATGTCATGTCTTCATCTAGAATCTGTCACCTTTCTGGAAATAGGAAGCCCTCTTTATCTTCAACTTCCAAAATTACAGTTTGTCATTTCATTAATCAGAATTCTTAGGTTTTTCAAAGTTATTCCATTTTACAAAGTGGTTATGAATTTTCTCCTGGGTCAGTTTACTTCAGTCTACATCAGATTATACATGTCTTCCCAATTTTCTCTGAAATGATCTCCTTGGTCTTTACTGTTGATGCTAATTTTACAATAATATTCCATCATATTCCTATTGTCAATCATTCTCCAACTGATGGGATATCCCCTTAGTTTTTAATTCTTTATCATCATAAAAAGAACTTATAGGGGCAGCTTGGTGGCTCAGTGGATTGAGAACCAGCCCTAGAGATGGGAGGTCCTCGGTTCAAATCTGGCCTCAGACACTTTCCAGCTGTGTGACCCTGGGCAAGTCACTTGACCCCCATTGCCTAGCCCTTACCACTCTTCTGCCTTGGAGCCAATACACAGTATTAACTCCAAGACAGAAGGTCAGGGTTTAAAAAAAAAAAAAGAACTTATATGTACATATAAGTTCACATGTACATATATGTATGCAAACACATGGATGTACGTGTAGAACTATATCATACATATATAACATGTTATCACAAAAACATGTGTATTATGTCACAAGTATGTACATACAAACATATATAGGGCCTTCTCTTTCTTTGAATCCTTTGGGGTACACAACTGGTAGTAAAGGACATTCACAAGTTCAGTAAGTTTTGAAGCACAGGTCTAAATTGTTTTCCAGAATGGCTAGACCATACATAGCTCCACTAATAACTAAGCATTAGTATGCTTTGCCACAACCCATACTGCCATTTCCTTTTCCCTTATTTTTGTCAATATGATGAGTGTGAGGCAGAACCTCAGAATTGTTTTAATGTGTATTACTTTTAACTACTGGTAATTTAGAACACTGCCCATTTTATCTTCTGTGATTCTCTACTCTCTTCGGTCATGAATTTATCTTTCCTTAAAGATCTAAAAGGTAATTTCTTTCTTGTTTCTCTAATTTGTTTATGATGTGACATTTGAACATAAGCAATAATATATTATTTGAAGTTTATCTTGGTACATAATGTGATCTAAACGTATTTTCTGCCCCACTGCCTTACAGTTTTCCCAGAAGTTTTTTTACTGAATAGTTAAGATTTTTTTAAATTACTGTTAATATTAAATTAAAATTTAAGAACATCATGATTAAATCTAGAATCCTTTACTTCTCTATAAGGAAATAAGCAATCTTTATCTTCATCTAAAATTATAGCTGACCATTTCATTAATCAGAGTTCTTTAGCCTTTCAAAGTTGTTGATTTCTACAAAGTTGTTTATAAATTTTCTCCTGGTTCAGTTCATTTATTCTGCATCAGTTTATACATGTCTTCACAAATTTCTATGAAGTGATCTCCATGGCTCTTTGAATTTAGTTTTAGAAGATATTCATTACATTTCCAAGAATAATTTCAACTTGAACATTATGATATGAAAAAATAATTTATTTTTGAGGATCATAAATTCTGTACTGGAGAAGACCTTAGAGGCTATCTATTTCAATCTCTTGCTTTTACAGATGTGAAAAGTGTAGTTCATAAAAAAGAGACTTGCCCAATATATTAAAGATAACAAATGACAAAATTGTGATCTGAACTCAGATTCTATCTTTCAAACCTAATGGTGATAGCCTTCCCCTATATACTATTAAAGATTAACATTAATCTAAACAAATTTACTTTTCCTGTGATTTAAAAAAAATCTTCCAAATAAAACAGGGACAGTACATAGCTAAAAGAATGGAGTTCAGATAGTAAATCTGCCAGGTACTTTGAAATAAGTAAAAGAATTATGGATTTTGACTTTGGCAAAGTATTAAAAACAGCCTTCTTCCAAAACCTTTGTTTCAATTCACATAAGAGTACTCTGAAAAAAAAAATCCTCAAAAAAGCATCATCAACTTTTATGCAACCTTCAAGAACAACTTAAGTTTCTTTCTTTTGATATTTTTGTTGGATATTTGATTTTATCTGTTTGGTTACTCCGTATTAATGCAGATCACAACTCTTCTATATCCTGTGCAATTTTTGTCCTAACACTTGGGAAAGGATAGCATCCACCTACTCAGCCATCACTAGTGAGTAAGTGCATGATAACAAAAGGTGAATTGTAAGTTTTATCAGTCAGATAGATTAAGAAACAATCCAAAATGGCAAATTAAATAACAGGAGAGGATAATAAAATTTAAAGAAGAAAAACTGTCATTATGATAATGAAATGCACAATTAAAAATCATTAACTTAGGTTCTTGACTTAAAAATCAATTAAAACATTTAGTAAAAGAAATTTAGACCCTCTCAAACAAATCAACATATTATGCAAAGTAATGCTTTTTAATTTATTTAGGTTTCTATAAGCTGTCTGACATACAGAAGGCAATGTGTTTTTAGGGGGCGGGGGGACTTAGAATATCCATGGAAGTTCTATCTCTATATATAATAGCAATATAGATTTGGGAACATTATTGGACCTCAATGTCTTCATGTAAAAAATGAGGAGGCCTTGGAGGTCAGGCATATGGTCTCTAAAGGTATTTCTAGCCTAAACTCTATAACCCTATCACCTATGCTTACCTTTAAGCAAGTATTTTTAAGTGTCCATGATTTCATTAGTATAGATGCTCCCTCAATCAATGTACATTTTATTCCTTCATGCCTTCTTATTCTGTGCATTTCTTGTCCATGGTGTCCCACAAGTCTTCTATTTAGAATGTAAGCTCCTGAGGACAGGTAATGTATAATTTTCATCTTTGTATCTCCAGGCCCTAGTATAGGAACTTAATACATGTTTATTATGATTGAAAATGAAATTTTAAAAATCTACCCAGTAGGCTAGAAATCTTTCTCTTGTTCTTCTTAAATATAATAACTGCCTAACTTCTTTTGTCATCATTTTCCTACCAAGGCAGCTGGATACACAATAGAAAGAGAGCTAGGTATGGAGTCAGGAAACCCTGAATTCAAATTACAACTTCTGTAATCCTGAACATGGCAATGAACCTGTCCGCTTCAGCTTTCTCAGCTGTAAAATGGGGATAAGAGTGGCATCTCCCTCTCAGGATTGCTGGGAGAATCGAATGTGGTATATTTGGGAAAAGGGCTAAGCAGGGTGTCTGGTACACTCTAGGCAGGAAATGCTTATTCTCTTTCTTTTCCTTTCCTCTAAACATACAATTATAATTAATGTCCTTTATAATACCACTGAATTAGAAGTTGCCACTAATAACACACCAATGCCTACTTGGGTTTTTTCATGATTCTGCTAGCTTCTAGGTTCTCTGTAATTTTAATTCCATTAGGATCATGGAATTCTAGGATTTATAACTATATAGCACTTCTAGTCAAACAATGGCATTTAAAGGGAAAGGCTCTGCAACATTAAAGAGGTTGAAATTCTTTAAAGTACTATTCAATATCCCAAATAAATCAGTCTAATGTCCTTTCTCTTATTCAATTTCAGGCCTACTCCATTATTCATCTTCAGCATTTGTCCCAGGTTCTCACACCGACAGCTTAATTTGACACGCTGCCAGTCCAGCTTGTCAGAAGTAGGATAGGTTTCTTCTACTTTGTTTTTCCAGTGTGGATAGTGAGGCAGATCTCTTTCACATTCCTGTGGTTTTTATTAAGCTTGGTATTCTTCTTGCATTCATTGTTATTAGTATGGTTATTGCCTATGAACAGGCACATTAGAGAACTTCATCATTAACCTTTGATGATTGGGATGTTAAAAAAGACTTTTTTATAAAACAATGACTGGTGAAGAGCATTGAAAAACGTGTACCATCTTGGTAACCTACAGACTGATGTAAATACTCAGAAAATTGTTTTTAAATTTTCCCTCTGCTATGGAATCTCACATAATTTTCTTGTACCCATATTGAAATAAACTTTGTCGAAAAAGAAGTACTTTAGGGATGTATTTTGTTCTCAAATATTATCTTGCAATAACCAAACACTAAACAGAGGAGTTAGGATATTCTTAATAAGCTATATGACATTAAGATAAGGTTCGTTATAGAAAACAGCCTGCCTCTAAGAGCCTTCCTGCTAGATTTACATAAAAATAATTTGCTTAATATGCGCATATACCATTATAGTGAAAAATCTAATAGTCATGAAAAACTATGATCCCAATGTCTTCTTGGTTAACCTCAGCCCTTTTTTTTCAGTAAAACATTACGATCCCCACCTCCCCCCTTATTTTAAAACATGTTTTTAAAACCATTATTTCCAACAAAGATTTCTTTATGTTAGTTGGTTCTTTCATCTCTTGTCCAGCAGTTCTTCATGCTATGTTGTATTAATTGTAAAAGTGACAGTTGACAAATGAGACTAAATTTCAAAAATAAGAGCAGATCTGTTCTATTTCAAATCTGTTGCTGTTTGTTTTTCCCCTTCCAGTTTCATCCAAACACACATATCTATAGATAATATGAACTAGACAGATCTCATGTCCAGCTTGCTAATGGTTCATTTTCTCTTCACTCGGTTTCTATGGTTTTCTATGGTTGCTGTCATTCTTTGGCATTTTTTGTCACTTGGCCCTGCAGTGCTCTGCAAATAATCTTGTACTTTAAGCACTGCAACTGGCTGCTATGTTAAGGAGATTGATTATTTGCTATCTAGAATGATTTCTGGGATCTTTCAGATTCCTCATTTTCATGAACATTTTAATGAGCTGGTTTTTTGACTTATTTATTTCTCTTTTTTTTTTCGGTCTAACACTTATTTAAACAGCCTAGCATAGTTGAAGCTACTGCAGTTGTTAGACAATGTCTTTTTTTATCCCCTTCATTATTCTTGTTTAGTGTTTGCTCTACCTCTTTCTACACATTTTATGATGTAACTATGGACAGTTTCTGCTAAATTCCTAAGCTTATCTTATATCTTCAAAAACAATTCCAGTGGAACACAAGTTTTGAAGATAAAGTTCTACCATGCAAAGTTTTTATTATGTTTTTCAAGGAAAAAAGAAACTAGAGGAATTGTATTTTCAGAGTACTTAATCAAGCAGTAATTCTTCACTATTTTATAAGAGAATGAATAACTATTAAAACAAAGAATAAAAAACTTAACTATAGTGTGGAAATTAGAAAATGGGATACTTTCTTGTGACAATTGAATTAATTACTATGGACTCATAAAATATGAGCAGATGCTAATAAGAACAAAGTAAAAGAAGGAAACAACCATGGCCTACTATATCAAGTACTATGGTAAGCAATTACAAATATTATCTCTTTTCATGCATGTTTTTTTTTTTAAACCTTGCCTTCTGACTTTGAATCAATATTGTACATTAGTTGCAAAGAAGAAGAGTAGTAAGGGTGAGGCATTGGAGATTAAGTGACTTGCTCAGCATCACAGTACTAGTAAGTAATTGAGGATTTGAACTCAGGTCTTCCTACCCCCAAGCCCAGCATTTTATCTACTGGGCCACCTAGATGCCTCAGAAAGGCACTTAAAAAAATCAGTGTATTAATATATAAAATCTCTTAGAAATGGAAGAACCCATAGTCTTTGAGTTTCTATTTCTTAAAAAGGAAACAGACTATAAAATCTATAAGATGTGATTAACTCTAATGATTAATGGACTATAATCAATCTTGTTTCATTTAAATCAATACCACATTTGTAATAAAGTTCATTATCAAAATCCATGATTAATTATTGAAAAGACAAAGGTAAAGACATCTTATGTACTATTTTCCTCACCAAAATAGAAAGATAAGCAACAAACAGAAAAAGAATCCTAAAAGTACAAGCACAAGAGAAAATAAATACTGATTTAAGGCTTTGTTTTATTTTGCTTTTTCCTCAAAGACTCATTTTCTAAGTACATTAGGGAAATAGGAGAAGGCACCTTCTAACATTCATTTTCTCATCAGAGAACAAAGAAAGTCTAAGATCTACTTCACAATATAAATTTCAATAAAGAAAAGATACAGACATCATTTATAGATACTGGAAAATGCTCTTTAAAATTATAGAATTTTTTTTCAAATAAGAATATACATTCAATAAATTCAAAAAGCATGAGCAGCAGGGCAATGAGCCATGGAAATTAAAGTGGTAGGAATATGAAAATGAAAAAAATACCACTTTTATCTTAAAAGATACAACTTCAATAAAAATAATTAAGATACAAGGTAAAGGTAAAAAGGGTAAAAGAGAGTTCTAAATAAGAGCTATGAGAAAATTTGAGGTGGGAAAATCTGGAATCTTCAGGGAAGCTTCATGGAGGGAATTAAAACATATAAAAAGTTCCAAATAAAAAGGATTTTTACAGTTAAGAGGTTGGGAAGAATTATACTGCAAAAGTTGGGAGAATCTGTATGAATGCAATTAGGATGGTATGAAAAATAGCATAGTTCAGGAAGCTGGCAGTCTGCCGTCCTCTGTACTTGAAGAGGACCAAAATGATCTCCCTGGGGATGTCTTTCAAGGGTAGCATATATTAGATTAGGTAATTTCCAATTGCACAGTCACCTGCCTTGCTCTCCCTTCTGGAGAAATTCATGTCCAGTGGCAAAACAAAAGTCAAGATGACTGGTTCTGAGTTCTTGCTGAAATGGCTTCTTGGGGCATAGCTGCTGAGCGTGCTACTTCTCTCCTGACAGAGGTGATAATCTAAGGGTGCAGAATGAGGCAAACATTTCTGGACATGACCAATGAAGGAAATTTTTGTGTGCATGTGCTTAATCTGTTATGCATATTTTAACGAGAATTTTGTTTCTTTTTTACTCCCCTCTGGGGTTAGGGGAGGGAGGAGTAAGGAAAAGAGAAAACTGGATTTTGAAAATATAATATTTTAATTTAAAAATGCTAAGATAATTGAGGACAGGAACTGTTTTTGTTTTTTCTTCATCCCTCCCATGTTAAGCAAAGTACTTGGCCTGTAAGAGTATTTCCTCCCCTAATTTGGGTTCAACCCTTCCAGTTTCATGAGAATTAGGCAACAACTGGAGCCTCAACTTGGTAAGCCTTTTGATACTTAGTTAATACAATCTTCAGGCAAAAATTCATCCAATCCACCACTAGTTCCATCCTTGACATCTTTCTGGCTTTACAGAATCAATCAGGGAAAGGGTGCTTTAGTGGAGATCTTGGGTGGAGCTTGAAAGAGATAGATACAAAGCCTATACAAACCATGACATTTTAAATTTTCTTAACTGCCAATTCAGGAACCTAAAGGAGGCATGGTGACTATTCTAACTACTATTATGGATTTAATAATTTTTATTCTTTAGTTTCAATAATTAAACTGACTTGCTCTCTTTCAATATGGGGATTCCCAACATGGATATAGATTGTAAATTATATATGCCTCTTCATCTTGTACAGTTGTGCTTACACAATCATTCCTAAAATCCTCCATTAAGTCATGAGGAATTACTTGAGGGGACAGATTATTTTCCTTTTCTTTGCATTCCAACACTAAGCACAAGACCTGGCATTGGCAAGTATCCAATAAGTGCTTGACGGTTTGATTTGATAAAGGATATAGTCAATACTTTGGAAGTCTAATTAAATGTTTTAAATGTCTCTAGACAAAATTCTGTTTTTATCAATAACAGGGGTAGACTCTGTTAATTAACAATTTTTCTACCTTTCTCCTGTATCCAATACCCTCCAAACTTCAGGCCCTATAATATTTTATGATCATACCTGTTTAAATTTTCTGCAGTAATAATTCCTATATCTCACTCATGCTCTAGCTCCAACAATCAACTAAATAAAAATCAAATGAAATCAAAACTTTTTTTAAAGAGACTGATTCCTTTGTGGATAAGAGTGAATGAACTTATTTTAATGAATTTTCCATTCAATAGAATTCATCAGAAGAGTATTTTTCCTATATTATCATTAAGAATATGTTTAATAATACTCCTAAAAATAATATTTTACTTATGTAAAAATATCTAAAATAAGAAAAAAGAAAAAGAAATAAAAATTAAGGAATTAAAATCTCAAAGTTAAAAATTGCTTTGTAATATTTTTTCAACTTTATATAAAATCTTTCATTCTTCTAGCTTCCTAATATTCATACTAATTATTTTGGGAAACAACTTAAAATTTGTTTTACATATCCTTGACCAAATTATAAAGGAAAGATTATATTATTTTCTCAATACTCTTGATGTATATCACTTTGTTACCTCTGGGTGGCACAGTTATATTTAAGAAAAATTAATGGAAAATCTTCCTTAAACATAAATAACAATCACTACTGTATTTTAGCTTTGAAGAATAGTGCATTACACATTTTTTTTAAAAAGATGAAATATAAATACACCAGATCAAAAAATGGTCTAGTCCTTTCAGAAATGGATTAAATCAATTCAAATATTTTAAAATAATAGCTCAGAAGTTCAAATACAGAAACATTAAATTGATGATAGATTGAATGAGAAAAACTCAAGCTACAGTGTATCATACCAATTGTGCTGGCTTGAAAAATCTTTTTCATGATCTGTATCTCATTCTTTTTTTTTCTACTTAATCCCTGTGCAAGTATGAAACAATTTTTTTTCATTTTACATTAATATTTCTTTCATTCTTTTTGCTTTATTAAGATATAGAATATCATATACTTAAATCATATATTTTCTCAGAAATTCCAACCTTGAAAGAGGAAATGTTTCTCATGACATTTTATATGTTGTGATGATAAGACTGCTTTCTAAATTTGTCTTTCTGAAATGTCTCATTACTTTATGGCTATATCATGTAAATCATTAAAAATTTCATACCATATCAGTGACCGGCAAATAAATACATTTGCAGAAGAGAAACTTATCAGGCCTGGTTACACAACAAGCATCACAAAGATGGCTGAGAAGACAATGTGCTCCTTTAGTTCCTACCTTCTTGTTGCATATATTACTTTCTAAGATTGTACAAGCTAGCTTAGACCGAAAAGGGAGCAAAATTTAAAGCAAATAGGACCAAGAAAGCTAGGGAAAAGTTGGCACCATTCTAATTTTAAGATTGTCTGGCTGTATGTGAGTAAATCTGTCTGTGAATGTATCTTAAATGGAAAAGAATAGAGTTTAAGGAGAAAGAAGAGAAACTTTAAAATATTTTTGATAAAAGTTCCTTTCCTTTCGTTGCTTAACATTCATTGTAAATTGGAAAGAGAGAATACTAGATTTAATAATGAAAATCACAAGTTTTGGTTCTCCCACTATAGTTTCAAACCATTCATATTTTTTAAAATTCTTTCTTGTTAAACAACCACTTACCAACTCCCACATATATACCTGTCTACAAAGGCCTTAATTGATGAATACATCTAACAATTATGTCAAAAATACTAACTTTTAATTGTAAGATAATTTTCATTTATTTTAGCATGATTTACCTATATAACATGAACTACCTTTTCTAATTCTTTAGTGTAAAAATGCATTCAGGCAGATCAATAAATAGCTTAACCAAAAATACTAATTAAAAAGCTCCAGGGACCCATGAATAACCAACAAAAAGTTTAAATCAATAGATAATAACATAAGGCAGGCTAAATTGTCATCAAAAACTCACCAAGTATTACATTCCTGCTACCTATAGAAATAGCCACTATTAGTCTAAATTTAAAAGGAAATTAACAAGTATGTGATAAAATAGAAACAAAATAATTGGTTGGAGAAAGACTTGAAAGACCCAGAATATAGCCTGGATTCTGCCACAAATTACCTGTATAATTACTAGAAAAGTTTAACATTCTGAATCTTGGTTCTTTCACATTTAAACCGACAGTACAAAAACACTGTTATATGGGGTATAGACAGTTGAACTTGAAAGTAAAGAAGTCTGGGACTCAAATCTAAATATACATTTTATAGATCACATTTTTAAAATTTCCAGTCCAGCCCCCAGAGCCATCATCTGGGGAGATAGCTCCTGTGGAGGAGTCACAATTCCCACCAACAACAAACCAGGTGCCACACTAGCCTAGAAGGACTCTCTGAGAGAGACATCAGAAGCAGGAACTGTCCGACAAAAACCACCACGAACCCTAACCATTCTCTTTATTCAGTTCTTAATGAGGAAAGCCTAGCACACTGAGACCAAGAATTTTAGGAGTATCAGTGACCTAAAACCCAACAGAATTGTTTCTTGCCCAGTGACTATAGTCACCACTGATAGGAGAAATCACTGTAGAGAATGGGCCCACCTATCACCACCAACTGCTAGCAATCTGCTGATAAAAGTATGAGAGCCCTAGAGGTAGGAGCATCCACCAGACCACTGGTCCTGATTCCAGCCCAGCCCTCATAGTCATCGCCTGGGGAAGGGAATGTTCTATGGAGAAAAGGAACAGGAAAGCCTCCAAAAGAGAAGAAAGGAGATAGGATGTACCAGGCAAGTCAAACCTCTACCATTGCCCCTCCCACCCTGATAGAGCCAGCCTAAGGCCCTGAAACCAAGAGCCTTGGGAATGGCAATGCTGCTAGCTGTCATCCTGAAGTAGCTCCTGGGGAGATGCAGCTTGGCAGTGCTCCAATGGTGCTGAAACCATAGGCAATAAACATTCAGAAAATTAAGTTCTTTCCACTAAAGTCCTTAGCACCATTAAATAGTTCAACATCAGAAACTGATACAATTTTATCAGTAGATATGACATTAAAGAAGAGGCAAAGATGTCTGCCTTGCTGCTGCACTCTAAAGATCATTCCCTCTGACTTGCAGCTGAAACCTTCCTTGCACAAGTGCCTTGAAAGGAGAGAATGTGTCAACTTCTCTATTTGTATCCCGTGCTTAACAGTATTTTGCAAATAGTAAGCATTTAACAAATGCTTTATACTTTCATTCATTCTAAAACTTTAAGTTATAAATGAATAATGATCTGACTCACTGTAGGGAGTTCACATAGTTAAAGCAGAGGTACTTGTTGGCAGCAGAGGGTATTAAAACTAGATCTTCCAGGTCTATAAAACTGTAATCATACTTAATATATTGGTTCATTTATTATAGATCACTAATGCAATTTATATTTTTAACTTAATCAAGTTTCCTATCTTTACATGAATTACAGTGTACTTCTCAAGCACACTTGGAAATAACTCAATTTCTCTTTCAACTACACTGAACAAACACTCTTAAATACTCAAATAGGTCATTTTAGAATTTTTAAAAAGCACCTTTTGAAGTATGAAGCAAAATAAAACTCAAGTGTTCAATATTAGTTTTCGCATGCAAAATGTAAAAAGGCCATACCATTAGCACTGCATAACTAGTGAGAGAGTAGCACTGAATTGTTGTAACATTTTCATCTGCAGAGAGGATATGGCAGCCATCTGACTTCCAGCCTCCTTGCCCATTCAGCAAATCAAAATCCCATTGGGCTGCAACAGCATCTGCTCCATGAGCAATTCGACGTAATGTAACATTAATAGGAATGTGTTGAGTATCTATATTTATTCCATCTGTCAAAAGAGAAATACAATAGTTAAAAAAAACCAACAACTTATGTGATAAACTGTATAAAATCTGGAATGGGGGGGGGGAGTCACTAAACAGCTCTGAACATATATTATTCTAAAGCTTAAGTTAAAAAGTCACATTGTTGCTTATAATTAATTATTTTTTTGAGAGGGTCAGCTGGGCATCTGTTCAGAATTTAGTGAAATGCCTAAAAACTACAGCAGAGAAGAGTTACACAGCAAAAGTTGTCAGAAACAAACCCATTTTGGTGAGAATCACAGGGGTGACTACTGTCCGCCGTTTTCCATCGTCAGCCAAATTTGTTGAATTTCCTGTTGCTGGAAAAAGCTTTCCATTGCGGAATGCAATAAGTTGAAGCTTGTAAATAGATTCATCAGCTAGTCTGGTTTCTCTTTTATGCTTTGATGAGAAAAGGGAAGGAGGAAGCTGAATAGATGCTTCTACAATAGTATTCTAAAAAACATAATATTTTAAAGGTTATTGTTAGTAACTCAGAAATTTTTCTTTCAATGTCACATTTTAAGTTTTCTAACTTTATGTCAAACAAAAACTATTTCAAAATAGACTATTTGTAAAAACAATTGATTATGATGACTAATATGTCTAGGAATTAATATTATTTTGCTTTACCAAAGTCTAGGAGTAAATATTGCTTTACTTGCTAAAAATTTCAGCAGGAACATGGAATGGAAATAAATCAAAAGACTCTACTCTATACAACTATACTAGAATAAGAAGTACAACCTCTCCTTCCAAGAATTAAGATATATACCAAAAGAATTTTCTCACCTTCTTAGTTTTCTTTTTCCTTTTAAAATATGGACTTCTTCCTGGCAGAGACCACAGTAACAACAACTCAATGAACCCTAACTATCACCTACAGAACTAAATTAATCAGGAAATTCAGTGACAATGGTAGTGAATTTTACATGGGCAGAGGGGAAAAATAAATGAGAATGAGAGAGAGAGAAAGAGAAATAAAGAGAGAGAGAGAGAGAGAGAGAGAGAGAGAGAGAGAGAGAGAGAGTACTTCTTTACTATATATTCCAATATAAAGTAAGACATAAAACATTAACATATGCTCACCAAAGTTATGAAGGGTGATCAATGAAATTTTAAAAAATTGATAAAGGAATTCCACATATCAATGATGAGAACCTTTCACTTGTAGATAGCTCCATGCTAATTATATCAAGTATCAGAACATTAAAGAATCACAACTATTTAAAAAGTATCAGTCTAACAAGCCAGACAGGAAAATCAAAACAGATAAAGAATTCCAGACTATGGCGTGCAATTGAGATCACTTAATTATGTATCATAGTACCTAAATCCTAGACAGAAGACGCAAAATGACAGAGGAAAAAAAAGGCAAAAAACTAAATAGAAAGGAAAAATTAGGTTGAACTAGATCTGGGAAATTGCATATCACTTTAATCAATCCTAAATTTTTTCTTATAACAAAACCATTCTCCTGGTGATGCTATATGATTTAAGATCATAGAACACTGCAATCTCAGAAGAAACAAAATTGTGGGTAATTCAATGAATAATAAAAGTGGGAGGGGAGCAGAAATACAATGTAGCATAATACCAACTACAACTTGTATACAAGATGTAGAATAAAATATATCACTCAGCAAATGAAGAGAGGAAAGAAGATGAGTCATGCAGTAAGAATCGGGGATAACAAATGGAGAGCCAAAGTACTACAATGGCACACATGCAATGTTAAAACACCTAAAGAAACACCAGTGTGTTTTAGGGACATTGTTTAGGGAAGACTCTTTTTCCAGCTAGAATCATGGAAAGTTGGCAGGGGTAGCAGAAGCTGCCATCATTGGTTCCTGAATCCCTTCTAAAAAAAAAAAAATAAAAAGATTTTGCAGAATTAAAGTCCAAATGCCTTAAGAAGAAAATAGTTAAAAAAAAAAAAAGTTTGGTAAGTCACAGAACTAAAATCTATGGTAGGGAATACAGACACATGAATAGAAATAAAGTTCAACTGACCAGAATGTCACATGAATTTAGTAATTACTACGAACTGGTTGAACCCAAATTAGCTTTTGTTAGAATGAGAAGTTTCAATGGTATTAACTCAATGTCCAAAAATACTGTATCTTTTCTGTCTTTGCCAAATCTTTAATGATACCTTTGTTAAGTTTGACAGGGAGTATGGAACTAACCATTGTATGAGGTTACTCAAATTTTAAATCTGTGAAGAATTTGATTTTAAAATGTGCTTACGGAAAGATCAAGAAGTAGAGAATTAACCTGACTATAATGTCCTTATTAAAAAGCCTCTTAGTAAATAAGGAATTATCTGCATGGAAGTATTGAGTGATGAGATCTGTACTGTTGGTGAGCACTTCAAAACTGCCAACAACTTTCCTGTGTGCCTTCAAATTATTTTCATCACAGCAAACTGTACAAAGTAAACTTAAATATTAGGAATAAAATACTTTTTTTTTATTTCATTGCTATAACTACTTCTATCAATATAGATAACCACACAGTATTTTAGTAGACAATGATCATAAGTTACTGTAGTCCTCTAAAATTCATCACTTCTCATCCAGCCTTCTGGTGACAGGCCCATCTCACCTTAGTCTGATTCTCAAATGACAGATGGACATGGCTAACAGATGTACACGATAACTTTTTAAAGTCTTTACAATAGTATATGATTGTAATGGATTACTAATGTGCTATAAGAAATGATGAGCAGGATGTAAAGACTTACATGAATTGATGCAAAGTGAAGTGGCAGAACCCAGAAAAACATTGTATATATTATTATTTGATGAACAAGTGTGAATGATCTAGCTATTCTCAGCAATAGTGATCCAAAACAGTTCCAGAGACTCATGATGAAAAAAATGCCATCTGCCTCCAGAAATAGAACTGATGGAGTCTGAATGCATATTAAAACATACTGTGCTTCACTTTTCTTCGAAAGTCTGTGGCACTAAGAAGTTATTAATATTATTCCTAATCACCTCCGCTATCACTGTGCCTTGAATGTAGGTCCTTTTTTTTTTTTAAGAAACTAAACTTATTTCTTTAGAGCTTCAAGTGATATTCTTTACTCTTAACACTAGAATATGGAGACGTTTCTCTCTTTACCTTACTTATAACTTCTTCTATGTTTCATGATTGTACAGCATGAAACATGAAGCTCAAAGCATATTTTAATCTTTTCATTTTGCCTTCACAGGAAAATCACTATTGTATACTGTTTTATTGGAAGCTTTTGAGATCTTATAATAGTTTAACTCATTTTGAATACACAAGCTCTAAGAGCTTGATGCTGTTTAAAGATGTGACAATTTCATAACTTCTTCTAGTTCATTTAGAACAATCATTCTTAGCACTGATTCCCTAGATTAATACTTACTGTTATTATTTGTCCAGTCAAAAAAATATCCATTTATCCTGTTAAATTTTTTTTCTAGCATGATTTTTAAAAAAATTCATCCAAACTCCACATCAACTTCAGATTTAAAACTGTTTGGGTATTAATTTTTGTAAAAAGATTTTTTGGAAGTTTGAATTAGCATTTCTCAAACGATTCACAGAACACTGCAGATTCACTAAGCAGTAGAAGTTCAGCCAAAATATAATTCAAAGATAGACAACAGGCACATGAAGTTAATCTGTCTGCTTTGCCAATCATGTCAGTCACACATAATATATGCTTGCATCCAATGCAAAGAACATTGAAGGCTGGTAAAATTGATTATGTGGCTGAAAAGTAGATTTCTTGTTCATTTAGAATTGGGTCTTTGGAAGCATTCAACAATGTTTACCACTTTTTTTTAAGATTCAAAAGTCACTCAGATATCTCCATAGTCTATAGACCAAATGCCCAAACTACAACCCTCATACAGCATGTGAGTCCCTTGCTTCATCCCAGGACAGGGAAGGGAGGAAGCAATCCCATTGGGCTGCCAGGCAGAGCGGTGAGTGATGGGAGAAATGCCCTCAAGTGAGGTGGAGAGGGGGAGGGAGCAGGCCCCTCCAGCACATGTGCCATAGATATACCAGCACAGGTCTAGGATAACTAGAATCCAAAAGGTGGTTAAAAAACAACAAAAATCTATGCATTGCCCCTAGGATGATTCAGCACCTTTCATTTCCTTTATGGTTAGCAACAAGATTATACTAGAAGACCCAAGGACCCAATACCTCCATATACTGGTACCTGCTATCTTTCTGCCAGTGGGAATTTATCCAGGCAGTGTTAGAGGAGCTATCTGTTATGAGGGATAAGTGTGGGAGGGATAAGAGGAAGTATACTTCAGATAATTATGATGATGTAAGAAGCATCTAAAACTTACTTTTAAAAAGCTAATTAATAGCTATAGTAGGCTACAATTATAAATTTATTATAATTTAACAAGCCTCCTTATAAATATAATGCTTAATCAGTTTCATTAGCCCCTATATAAATACTTGACATCTAAGGTAGAAATAATAAACATCTTATATACATTTATAATAGACTAGTAGTCAGAAAAGGTGGGTTTTAATCCTGGCGTTGTAACTATTTACATGATCTAAGGCAATCTCCCCTATAGAATCTCCCAACCTTTTCAAGTCCTCATTATAAAATCCTCAAGGTCTAGTCCAATTCTGAAATTACTATAAAATCAGGATGATTCTTTTAAAAGGAGAAAAATATGCTTGCATTGGTTAGAATAACTTTTATAACATGTTGATTCATCAACAGATTTCCTATAGTTCCATTTAGATTAAATTAAAAGACAACATACTTTTAAGTCATAGATACCTTATAAAGTTTTGACTGTGAAGATGATTCTTATCTTTATTATTAATAAGAGGGGAAAATAACATGTACAATACTCAAACATTTAAGTATATCTTTGCAATGATCTTCCCCCCCCCCAATAAGCCTTGATTTTCTTATTTATATCTCCTTCAAGACTCAACTCAATGGTTATCTGTACCATAAAACTTTTCCTTAGGACCCCAAAGAAAGTATTTCTTATTTCTCAAGTCTCTTTGCTGCACTTTGCCTAGATGGACTTCTCCTTTGCTCTTAAAATTTTTTTTTGTTATCACAGTTATCTGTGTAAATAATATTTTCTCTATTATATTGTGAGATAATTATAGCTGTAATTGTAACATCATAATTAAATTGAGAATATTCTTTGCACATAGCAAAGGAACTTGATGAAAACACAAAGGAACAAACAGGCTTCTGTAGATAAATATTTACTGCAGAGCAATATTTTGCAGCCAAACAACTGATGACTACAAAGCATAAAGACAAATAGTCCTTATATCTATTGATTACAAAAAGAAAAAGAAAAAAACAAACAGAAAAAAAAACCTGACTCGGTAGAGGAAGACCTATTTATAAAAACTCTTCTGTAGATTAAGGTTTCCAATACAAGCCTATCAAAATTTTGCAATACAGAAACACAATGAAAACTTTGTTCAGTAATTCTTTGACTACCAATCAGGTACACCATCTAGAAACAAATGATAAGCAAGTGTCTTTCAGTGTCATGTTTTACCTAGAGCCTGAGTAAAATGATTCTCCATTCATGTTGAAATCCTTCTGATAGCCTTGAGTTGGAAAACACTGTATTCATTGTATTAAATCTCTAAATAGCAGAGATCATCTTTAATAAGATCCACAATTCTCATAAAGAGATCAACTCAACAACTCATATAGGGAGAGAAAAAAACAGATAAACAATGAATGTATAAGTATCTTGCCTAAACACTACAACATAGATAATGAGATGGGCCCATAACCAACAACAAAGAACAGAGAATTCCGCATTTCCAACAGAATCTAAGCTCAGCAAGGAGAGTTTTCTGGTTTTAGTTTTTGTAGTCACAGTGCTTTGCACATAAAAGGCACTTAGTAAGTACTTGTTGAATTGATTTAAGTGAAAATTCTTTAGGATTAAGGTCTAAAACATCTCTCTTTAAAGGGCAATATTATAGCATTTTATGGTTATGAAGCACTGAAGAAATGTGTGCTTAAATGAAAACAAAATTAAATAAAATGTGCAAAGTGATGACTCCCAAATCTGCTTTCCAGACTTAAATTTTCATATGCAGAGTCCCAATTGGGGGAAATGTACCTCCTCCAATTTTCTTATTATTATCAAAAGCATCAGCTGTTTGCTCTCCCTTGAAACAAATCTCTCCCCATTCTAGTTCATCCTCACCTCAACTGTCAGATTGATCTTCCTAAAGGGCAGGTCATATCATGTTCTCCATATCACCCCACATATTCAATAAACTCTAGTAGCTCCCTATTCACCTCCAGGATCAATTATGAATTTTTTTGGCTTGTTTTTTCAATGCCCTTCCTAACTTCTCTTCCTCTTTCCTCCCAGTCTTCCTATACTCTAGTCATCTCCACCAAGCCACCATACCTTATTTTGTAAACTAGTGGTACTGTCATCCATGCTGCTCTTCACACAAGACACTCAGCCTCTTCATTCCGTTTATTGTCACTGCTTATTCTCTTACATGCTTCAGGAAGCCTTTTCAAAGCTAACTGAATGTAAATGCCTTCCTTCTGCTGGCTATTACAAATCATCATGTAAATAAACTATCTGTTCATAATCATCAGCACACTGTCTTCCCCACTAGACCATGGGTACCTTGAGAGTGGGGACTAATTTTTTTTATTTCTGCTTTTATTTGTACTCTTGGCATTTAGCATTGTACTTGACAAATAATAAGTATTTAATGAATGCTTGGTGACTAAGGAAAAATCCAGACATGAAGCTAAAATTTATTATAGACAAGGCAAAAAGTAGACCTATCAAGAAAAAGAAATAGTCTTCAAAGCATAAAATATAAGCTATCAAAAGAGAAGTGTTAATATTTCTGTTTTTATTCATGCTCAGAATAATTTCCATGTATTTGCATTTTTATTTTAAAGGCAAATGCTATTCAATTTGCATAATTCTAAACTTAAAGATATAAGAATTCAATGGTAAATTTGCTCTAAATATATACTAAAAACTTAGCAAGTTTAGAATACCATCCAACTACTTTGATTTATTTATTCTAAATCCTATTGTATGACAACTTCCTGATCATCACAGCTATCCTCTAAAAATTAAAAAAAAATGGCAACCATCAGTGCCTTGCTAAAAAAAGGTAGGAAGAAAGAAAAGCATTCAAATATGCTAACCAAACCTAAGGAAATCCTTTGTCAATTAAACAAATCATTACACCTGAAAAAGACTAGACAAAAATTATCATATCTAAACTACTTCATATTGTTAATATTAGTTAAGTTTCTACATTTATCTATCCCAAAAGAAGTTAGATAAGCCTCCAATATCTATCTGCTCTTGGACTTTAGGTTCTGCTATAAGTAAAACAGAAATAGACCTGGAAATGGAATCAGAAGATTAGAGCTTATGTTTCAGCTCTACAGCTAACTGAAAACTCATGTGACATGGAACAGTTCACAAGGTCTCTGAGATTCAGCTTTCTCATTTGTAAAATAGGATAATAAGTATACTAAATATCTCATAGGATTCTTATAAAGATAAAATTATATATACACACACATAACATTTTGTAACTCTAGAGCACTATAGAGAAAGGCTTTGTCTAAAGGATGGCTTGAGACACTACTGATTCAAGATAATGTCAAAGGAATTTTTTGCTTGCCACTATAAGACATGATTTATTTTCTGAAAATATTTGTCCTATATAAGTAATTGAAACCGGCTCTATGATTTGCAGTGGTATACATTGCTGACAAGAGACCTTTTTTGCCCACTGTTGTAGGGCAGCATATTCTTGTCCACATAAAATCACACAGGACTGCCTATAGCATTGCAAAGTGAAGATACTTGGCCAGGATCATACATTGACCACTTACGCCAAAAAACCTTTCCTAATTCAATGAGCTACATGACTTTTATTTCCACTGCTTTTCAATCTGGACCTTTATTTTATTCCTGCCTTATTGCTGAAATGATAAAAGTTATAAAGAAAAGTATAAATTTCTATAAAATATCATGCATCATACCTTTAGTGCCAGACTTGAAAATGTATTTGAAACATTGCACTTAAAACTCAGTTGCTTATCTAGATTTCCATCTGGATCTCTTCTTCCATAATCAGTAAGTCCTGTCCGATCAGATGTTGCCACTTTCTGGAATACGGTGCATGTCATTCCAGTGAAGCTGGAAGCCTTAATGACATATGCTTCCAGAGCAATATTTGGTGAATACTTCAAAATTCAATCAAATATTAATTATATAAGGTTAATGTCATAAAATACTATAAAATACTTTGAGATAAAAAATACATTAAATTGCACTACCTTTTAATAAAACATACTAGGTGTTTGGAATGAAGAAAAAAACTACAGTTGAGCATTCCAATTCAATACATTTCAATAATATACTGAATACAGCTTAATAATCAGTTTGTAAGAGATACATTCAAAAAATGAAGATGAATCCCTTTCTTATCCCTCTATCAAAAATTATTTTGCATTTATTTATCATCATTCATGTTGCTTCCAGCCCCACATAAGTTCCTTGATGGCAGAGACTTTTTCATCTATTCTTTCTATCCACAGTATTTAACATAGTGCCTTGGATCTTCTGGGGGCTTAATAATTATTTGCTGAACCACAGGATAACTATTGCTATATCTTTTAAGTCTCTTCCAGGAACAGAACCTATGACTGGGTCTTGGAAATCATTTAATCTAATCTGCCACCCTCACTAAAGAATCTCTCCCAGAGAGAAAGGAAGTTAGTTGTTTTTGTCTCACTCAGTATTTTAATGAATAAAAATCCCACTCCAAAACTGTCTATATGCAATCTTGTAGGTAGATCCTGGATCAAGTAGTAATAGTTAATGAGCAAAACAGATACAGAAAAATAACCAAGATAGGAGTTACCAAATTTTTGAGGGGGCTCAATGGTGAAATTGCAAACTGAGTGGCAAAATGTACAGTTGCCAGTTCAATGGCCATCATGACCTCTCTTCATAAGACATCCAAAGAAGGCTAAAAAAATGATAACCTAGTAGATCTTTCATTTTGGCAAAAAGGCAAAATCTGTTTCTTTGATTTCACTGACATAAGGGACTCCTCTATCAATGCAAATCAGCAACTGTTCTATCTCTCTGAATTGCCTGGGACATTGAGAAAATGTGTGAGTTGTGACCAGATTTATGAAGCCAGTATTTGTCAAGAGGTCATAATGCAAATCAGATCTGACTCTGAAACCTACTCTTTTGGCTACCACATCATGTGGCATCCCTAACAAAGAAGCATTTTTTGAGCACTAATTTTTCTTATTTTAGATCATGGAGGAAGTGATCTGAGAAAAGGCACAAAAGCCTAGAAAGCACAATCAAGGAACAGGGAATAGCAGGTAATTTTAATCAGTGGACCTCAAGAAATCTGCAATTTCAACGGAGCTCTATAAAATGACAGTTTAAAATAACAAGATTCCAATATAGTCTAAAATTACTATGTAAGACCACACTAAAAAAAAATAATAATAACTTTGGTTGAACGGGCTCAAGAAATATTAGTGAAGTTCAGAAGTAAATATAAAAACATATATATATTTATTAGCAAAATTCAAGAACATTAGGAAATAAAAGGCAAACAATGAAATCTGAAAAAAAGGTAAAGGAAAAAGGAAAAGAATTATTATTTTATACAATGACTATTAAAACTATGAAACACCAGGTTAAAACATAAATCAAAATTATAGCTTGGTGGAAGAAAAGTTTAATAAATTTCACATATCACAAAGGTTAGATCAATAATGGCCTCTTACATATATATTGAGGAGTTGGGAATAGGATACACAGTAGATTACCCTTTGAACTTAGAAGGTCTTCATGCCTTCCCACAAACCAAACCTTTTGATCTAGCTACAGAATACTAAGAAGGTGAATAGTGCTTTGATTTGATATGGCAATGCTGATGTTTTTAATTGTTTAGTAAAAACATTTTAAATAGATAAGGCACAGTCACACAAACCAGAGATTAACAGATAATTTTGTAGTGTTGTTAAGCATATGATTCCAATGCAAAACAGACTACTAAAAAAACTATTCAAAAAGTCAATTCAAAAATAAATGCAGTCTTCTCCCAAAAGAGTGACAACAGAGTGGTTTGGCTTAAAATTTAAAATAAAATGTCAGTATAATATTTGCACTTACAGTTGAATATACATGGGCTCCATTTGCCAATCTGTATGCAGCAATTCGCTGTAAACACTGAACGATCCTACTGCAAGCTTTCTTTTCTCTCTGTGCAAGCCACAAAACACGTTCATCAGCCAACATGATATTGCTTGCAATATCTACCATCACATCACCAAGCTAAGAAAGAATAAGAAAAATATCACTAAAACTAATGTAAAATATATTATTGGATTCATTCAAAAGAAGTGAACTTAAAAATGTTACATTCTAGAAGCTGGAAGCATTAGCATTATATCAAAACATTCATACAAAGGAGGAATACTTAAGTTTAAAAAATACAAGTGTTACTGTTAATTTTTATGCCATTGGAAAATAGGGTTTCTCCATCAGTCAGTGTGTTACAGAAAAAGGTAGATAGAAGGGTATATTTTTTAGACTGTCTATAAATTTAAATTACTAATATTGTATATTCTAAAATGTGAGATGTACTTACTATGAGTGTAATTGAATTCTCAACCATATAAAAATTGATATTCTCACTAAAAATGAAGTCAGAAGGCAAAACAGAAGTTGACACTAAAAGACTCTCTTGTGAGAGAGTAAAAAAAAAAAAACAGTAGTATTGGTATCAACATATATCCAAAGGCAACATAGAATGCTATTTTATGGGGCACTGGCCACATAATGAAGTGCTCAGGCAGAACATTTGTTTTTGTTTTTTTTAAAGACCATCATGATGATGGAGTTTATATGCCAACATCTAAGGCAGATAAATTAAGTGATGAACTTGATATGGCTCAGAAAATAAAAGTAATATACACGTTAACACTCAATGACCTCAATGAAAATCTCAAGCTTTAAAGAGGTTAGTGAAAATAAGTTGGAAAATGTAACTCAAAATTAAGAGTTCATAGACTTGAGAGGTTCTTGTTTCCTTTAAAAAAAAAGGTTGAAACATGGAGAACATAAAATGCCTACATACACACAAACAGACCACTTTTTAATGTAAAAATAATTTTGAATCATATATGATGATCAATTTTTGACCACCATATACTTAAAGGAAAACTCAAAATCAATTCCAAATTAGAAGAATGGAAAAAAGAGAGGAAACATAATTTAATCAACTCTACCCTGGCCTATTTTAATTAATCATTCATGATAGGGGCAGAGAAGGGGTAATAGTGAATGAAGATGGAATCAGATAAGATGAATTATTACCATTTCCTAACAAATCTGAATCAATGCAGATCAATCATTACAAGGGAAAAAAAAAGACTAGAAATTACATTATTAAGAAAAACTTTTATCTCCTGATAAAGGATATTTTCCACTAGGCATCGATCTCCTGGATTTCCTGATCAACAGAAACTCATCATTTTATAAGAGATAATTAACTCTGAAATGTACACCTTCTGAAATCATTTCCTATCCCAGCTGGAGTTAAGTGGGAGAGAGGGATCCAGAATATACTTGGAGATTCTTTTTTTAAAGGAAAAGAGTTGATTTTACTGTTTACTGAACCAACAAGAAAATTCATTTCCTTAATATATTTTGGTCATCTCATAGTGCAGTGTTCATGATAAAGATTTGAAAAATCACACATAAATAATTGCAGTTTATACAATATCTGTTTTCAGAGGATGGAGATTTAAAGAAATCCTACAGAAGACTTAACAAGTCCCTTCTGAATTAAATCAACATATTGTGTGTGGTCCTGTGAGTTCAAAGGAAAGGTAACTTAAAATCCAGTTATATTTTGTTAGACAAACAGCAGAGCTTTTCAAATACTACCTTGAATAAATACAGTAATAAGTTTTATGTAATGCTTTAAGTTCTGCAAAACATTTCTATATATTACCTCAGATCCTCACACCACCCAAGTAAGAAAGGTGCAAGAAACAAATTCAGAGAAGGTAAGTGAAAAGACATGGGTCATAAATGATGTCAAGAGGATTCAAGAAAAGCCCCATCATGTTGGGGAGATCACTTATGAATTTGTGAGAGGGCAAGCTGTGATCTGCATCGCCAGAGGGAATACATTCATAACCAAGATCAAAGACCTAAGTTTATCAAAGAACTAAGTTTATTCTATAGAATTGAATTTTCCAGTCCCATCAGACTAGAACTATAATAGTTCTAAATCCTTCAGATTAGGAAAAAGAACAAAAATCTGATCATGTGGTGTTGAAAATTATTTTTGAGTAAAACTTATTTTTGAAACATGACAAATTTTTTAATGTGGATGAGCATTAGAAATAACAATATATGTTCCCCTTGACCTCATTCCCTGAAGATCATTTTGGCCCAAGAAGAATACAAAGAATCATACAACCTGCTTCTCCATCTGTCACTCCAATACTACGAATATCAATAAAACTGTGTATAGCTCAGCATTTAACAGCACAAAATATATACTGTTCTTATTTTCAATAATCATAATATGGTTGAATCAAAGAGATACAAGATATTGTTAGCTCTAATTTTACAAGAAGTGATTAAAATCAAAAGAAACTTTATAAATAACAGCTTTGTCCTATTTATATAATAATTTTCTAGGGGGTTTTTTTGTAGGAGACACCCCTATAAGAAAATTCTCTTTTCTAATGCAAATCAGAAACTGTTCTGAAATGTATATTGCATATTAAGTTATGGGAAGCAGTGAAATTGAGTTAAAAGTCACAAAATCGGTTTAAATCCTAAGAGGTGAGACTCAAAGCCTGATCATAAAGCCATACACTAAACTGCCTCTCATTTAGAAATAATCAAAGATAAGTTATAATTGTTAAATATATTATCATCTAACTCAAGCCAGAAATCCTGGTGTAAATTCTAAAAGTATATGACCTTTAAAACTAGTTCATCTAAATATTTACCTATAGGTAAATATTCCATTTCAATGACTCTCAGTTTTCCAACCCATAAATTAATTATATCTGGCTAAAATTTAACCTCCCCTGTTCTGAAAGCAATTATTAGAAGAAAGTAGTAGCAACTAGATATTACACTAGTTAATTTGTCACTAATATGTTTCACAAAAGATATTCTACTTTAGCTCTAAGACCGTTTGAGTTCTGCAGTACTACAGTAATCTTGTAGTCATATATAAATGTATTCATTATATAACTTTAATATTTATTTATACTTGACCTAGATTGAAATCCTTCCTTATGTTTCTAGGCATTCAATAAATGTTTACTGACTGGTAGAAAAATTTCATAGATTATGTCCCCCACCTCCAAATTAATTGGCTGAAAAAGTTTTCTGTGTTTTATTGATAAAAGGTCATATGATCCTAAAACGACATTCCAAGAATAAGCTGGGCAAAGTAACATAAGGGACACAAAATGAAAATTTTCTGAAAATTACAAATTTACTATGTGCTTTTACAATAAAAGAAACAACTAGTCAGCTAGACATTTTATTAGCTTCTTCTCTTAAGACAAATGAGATTCATGTACAGGTTTGCTTTTTAAAAATCATTTGTGAAATGTGCAACATAATTTAAAACAAAACCAAAAAAAGTTTCTTATATTGAAGATTACTCTACCTTCACCAGTTTTTTTTTTACTTCTCCCCATAATTATGGAAATCTTACATAAATTTCTGATTCTTTTAAAATAAGGAAATGACCTGGGTAATCAAATACATATTTCTGGTGAGGAGTTTTAAATCCAAGACTGATAGGTTCCCTATACACCAGCATTCTAGTTGAATTGAAATACACAGCAATTTATTTTAAATCTAACCAAAAAGCTGAATAAAATTATCCTAGTATAAAAAGCATGAGTGTAGGAATAATAGGTGGCTCAGTAAGTCTTAATGACAGTGAATATTTAGTCACATACATTATAATTGCTATATATGACTTGATTTTAAGACATTTAAGACTCAAAAATAGGAATTAAAAATAGTGATATCTAAAATTTAAACATCTGAAGAAAATCAAAGGAATGAATACCTATGATTAATACATGAATCTTTCAAATATACAAAATAGTTGTAAAACACATGCTTTAGTAAATAGAAACTTATATTGTCTGATAGAACATCTTGAGTTACTTTTAAAAGACCTCACTAGATTAATCATTTACATTTGACAGCTTAATAGCTTTTATTGCTTACATTAAGACAGAATGGTACTAGCTAGTGTCAAACTGATGTAGGCTAAATCATAGCTAGGAAACTAATTTCTCTATAATTTAATAACCTGTGAAATAATCTATAGCAGATTCACATTTTGGACCTGATACAAAATCATTAATTTAATAAGTTATTTGTCCAACTATGGTATAGAACATGCATTAATAATGATCTGAACACAATTACCTCAACTAAGAATTAACTCAAAACTAAAACTATAAAGCTCATTATTTATTACACTAATGGCCAGTGAACATTTTTTTGCAAGCTACAAAAGTAGGTAAAGATTAAATACAGCACATATATACTTCATTAATGCTTTGTTCCACATATATTTAATCTTAAATATGTTTCTCCACAAATCTTATTTATATTTTATATGATCCTCTATATTTCATATATTTAATATGCTCAAACATCTCCAAGAATTCTTATTCTAAGATCAATCTTAAACACCTTAGCTTGACACTTGAAGCCCTCTACAATTTGGCTCCAATCTTATCTACCCAACCTTATTTTACATCATTCCCTTTTTATAAACAGATTCATAGACTCTGACACTGTAGCCAAACTGTATTGATTCTATATTTCAATGTACTTTCTCCTGCCTTTCTTTGCCATTCCCCATGCCAGCCTAGAATGCCCTACCTCTTAACAGTCTTCTAAAGCTCAGCATAAGCATAAATGATTCCTCACATATAAAGCAATTAGATAGAACTCTTTGTCGGATATCTCTTTCAACCAACAACCATTTATTAACTGCTTATTATTTTACAGTAATATATGGATTAAAGGGGGTATAAGGATGATGGAGGGAAAGAGGGAATGGGTTGAGAGGGTGAAGAGAATGTTCTTCCCCTCTGAGCCTTTTGGGGGGAGATAGTCAAGACCTGTCTCCTTGAAAGAGGGAGTATGTCTCCTCAGAGAATGTTTCTGGGAGATGGAGGACAAGAGACTAAGAGGGGGAAGCCTTAGTAAGATGACACAATGCCCCCCTTGAGGTCCAATCTATTCCTGAGATGCAAAATGAATTCGTATGCCTCTCTTTTCCTCAGGGACACCAACTGTCAGTCCCCTCCAGGATCTTGGGGCTACTCTACTGCCAAGGAGAGATGTCTATTCCTTGAGTCTGGCAGTCTTGGATCACTGGGATCCAGAGGTTAACCTACCCTGGGGAAAGGTGTGACCCTCCCCAAATCTTCAACACCCTTTACTATAGTTAGAAACTAGCTCAGACCTAAATCTAGATTAACAGATGATTTATTTGGGCTCAAACAAGGAAGGAGTGGTAAGGGTATCAAGCAAGGAAGTAGGTGAACAGGTAGCCCTACAACTTGTCCCCTCTAACAAACTAGCCCTCCAAAGACTAGGGGTTCAAAGCTTCTCAACCTTGATCCCTCTTCTTGCCAGCTGTCTATTGGTCCCTACTACTAAGCTAACTAACTTGAATAAAGGAGTCCAGGGGCAGGTAAGGGAGAGAGAGATAGAGAGGGAGATCCTTGAAAGGGATCTCTGTGGTCAGCTCTCTTCAAAGTCCCAGACCACAAAATCCACTGATGACTTTTGATTGCTGTTATTGAGAGTTGAGTGAGAAGTATTCAGGAGTTCAGAAAGAGACAGTTGATCTCCAGAGAGACAGGCTTCTTCCCAGCCTAGGAGATCTACCTCTTTCCTCAGGCTCCCAGCTGGAAGTGAGTGGCCGATTAGACCTCTCAGCTTCTGCTTCTCTCCTGGAATTTTCAGCTTTTTCTTCTTGCTCCTCCCCCACTCTCTCTTCAGCTAGTCCATCAGAGACTGTTCTCTCCTATCTTACACCAGGCACTCTGATACTGGGAGTGGCCCTTTGCCTACTTATTCTACACCACATTAATCTGTATTTTGATTGTATCCCACCATACAATGTAAGCTCCTTACATTGGAATGGGGCTGTTTGATTTTTAGTTATGTAATCTCACATACATGCATAACTTTCATATAATAAGCATTTAAATTTGTTGAATGGAAGATGTTTCAGACATGTGGATCTGAACATTTATAACACTATTAATAGCAACTTTCTTTATAAAAATCTTTCCCTGAACCCCTATTACCAATCTTCTAAAAGGGAGGAAATCCTAACTTCCATTAACTGTTAGGCATGCTATTAGGATTCTTAAAAGATTGAAAAATAATTATACTTTTTTGCGTAATAAATATTTATTTGGAGAATATTAGCAAATAGACTATAGGAGAAATAATAACTTAATACATAAATCTAGTATTAGGTTAATCTACATATTCAATAATATTAAAAATAACACTTATAATGAAGAGAATGTTAAGTCCTAAAATAAATGGTACATAATTATTTCTATGAAAAGGATTACAATTAAATCTGAGGTACCTGTCCAGGCCTAATGGGATGGTGAACTGGAGAGAGGGCAAGAGAGACAGATGGAGACAGGATTCTTCTACTTCGACAGGCTCAAAATTAGGTCAGAGTAAGATTTGGAGCAATTAACAAGGCCAGAGCAGTACTTCCTTCTGTTGAGCCAAATAGCAGAGGTCTGGCCCAGCAGAGGATCCAAACACAGCCAAGGACCTGTCTTATTCCTGGGCCACCATAATGGAAGAAAAGTTAGGTTGGAACGATGTCAGGAGGGGAATACTATTGTTGCCAGAAATAAATGAAGAGCGGCAAGAAACGAGGTCAAGATTAAAACTCCAGAAATGCTTATTCTAATCATGTTTACTTCTTTCAGTCAAACCAGACCACACTATTATAGTCACATATGCTTTCCATAGGCAATACCTCAACTCCATCCATTCCAACAATTAAATAATGTCTATCTAGTCCTGAAACTCTATCCATAAAAAGAGTTAGTTTGACTCAAAGGGAACTAACTGCTTCTAAAAGCACTGGAAACTACCTATTGGGGAATAAAAAATTAAATTACTCTTTTTTTTCTGGTTCATCAGAATACTAACTTCCTAATTATAGGAATTCTCTAAGACTCCAAGATCCCCCAGGCTTCTCTCTCTTAACTCTCATTCAAAGACCTGATCTTTTACCAGAAGTTTATTATTTCTATATAAATGGTGCAGTTTCTCATATCCAACTGTAGACTGTGTTAAATTTTTTTGTGGTTGGACTCTGAATATTTATATATGTGGTCGCCAGGGATTTAATTCCTAAATGCCAAAATGAATTACTAAAGTAAATGGAATTTGTGGTAGTTTATTTACAATAATAGAAGGAAGATATTAAGGAATGAGAGAAAGAGAAAACTCTAGCTTCTTCTAATATCAGTTAGAATTTCTAAGCCCCAGCCAGGGGAAGAGAAAAGCAGGGTCACTAAGTCAGCCTTTCACTCACTCACGGTGACAGTCTAAATGGAAAGAAGTCTGGGTGTCTGTCTTTCAGTTACTCCTCAAGTGTCCATCTTCCAGTCTCTCCTCTGAGTCCAACTCTTGAGTCAGAAATCCTTCTCCAACTCAAAACTCAAATCAAATATCTCTCCTTCTTCTGGAGTTTGGTCCTCTTAAAAATCTTTTTTTTCTCGTGTCACGTCGCCTAAATTTCATGTCTACCAATCACAGCAGATGCTTTTCTCCAGGACTGCCCACTCTTTAGTTCTCACTTTCTTTGGTTAGATTTTATCTTTTTGGGTTCCTTAACACCTTTTTTGGTAAGTTTACATTTTGTAGTTACTTAAAACCTTTTTGTGGTTAAAATGGGTAGATGTACTTAAAATACTGAATTATCACCTTTTTGTAAATTGAAATCTAAAAATAGATTGTGGATTACAATCCTAGCTTCACTATAAAAGAAGAGCTAAGTATCTTCTTTGTTACAATCAGGAGATAGCTAAATCCAATTTTCACAATTGTCCTTTGAGTTTTGGTTACTCATAACCAATTTTCTATTCCAGGAAAAATCTCAAATTCAATGTATCTAAAAACCAAACTCAATATATTTCTCCCTAAAAATTCAACCTTTTTTAAAGAATTTAAGACCAAGCAAGAGATAGACAATATTACAAAATAAAAAATGAATAATTTTGATTACATTAAATTAAAAAGGTTCTGTACAAACAAAACCAATGCAAACAAAATTAGAAGGGAATCAACAAATTATAAAAAAAATTTATAACAAAAACCTCTGAAAAAAGGTCTAATTTCTCAAATTTATAAGAAGCTAAGTTAATTGCACAAAAAACAAACCATTCCCTAATTGATGAAGGGAAAAGAGACATGAATAGGCAGTTTTTAGATAAAGAAATCAAAACAATCAATAAACACAAGAAAAAGTGTCCTAAATCTCTCATAAAGAAATGCAAACCAAAACAACTCTGAGGTACAGATTGGCCAATATTACAGTAAAGGAAAATAATAAATGTTTGAGGGGATGTTGCAAATTGGGACATTAATATACCTTGGTGGAATTGTGAATTGATCCAACCATTCTGGAATGCAATTTGGAACTATGGCCAAAGTGTTTTAAAAGAAGGTCTGCACTTTGATCCAGCCATACCACTGCTGGGTTTGTACCCCAAAGAGATAATAGGGAAAAATATATGTCCAAAAGTATTTATAGCTGTGCTCTTTATAGTGGCAAAAATATGGAAAATTGAAAATATCCCATTGACTGGGGAATGGCTGAACAAACTGTGGTATCTGATGGTCATGGAATACTATTGTGCTGAAAGGAATAATGAACTAGAAGAATTCCATGTAAACTGGAAAGACCTCCAAGAATTGACGCAGAGTGAAAGGAGCAGAACCAGGAGAAACTTATACACAGAGACTGATACACTGTGGCACAATCGAACATATTGGACTTCTCTACTAGCAGCAATGCAATAATCCAGGACATCCCGGGGGATTTATGAGAAAGAAAAACATTTCCTTGATCACATAGTTCTATGAGAATACGATGAGAATATGATAGGGAATGTAGACTAAAGTCTACATTCTACAAAAATGATCACTCTATTGCAAATACTGATAACATGGAAAGTGGTTTTGAAAAATGTTTAACATTGTTCCATGTATAACCCAGTGGAACTGTTCATCAGCTCAAGGAGGGACAGGGAAGAGGGGTGTAACAGTTAAAAGAGTGGTTGCCTTAAACTGTAACCGCGAAAATATGGTTTCAAGACTTTGAATTTCCAAAACCTTAAAGATAATTTTTAGTGTCTTGATTTTATATTAAAAATAAAGTGGTCACCATGGGAAAATTTCCAAAATATGAAATACCCAAGTCAGCTGGGTCTTATGGAGATTTTAATTAATACAAATTAAGGAATTAATGAAAGGGAGAGAGAGAGGAAGAGGAAATAATGAGAAAAAGGGCTAGGCCAGACTAGGCTGGTCTAAGCTTAAGCCTTAATAGAGAGATCAGTCAGTCTTTTATCAACTCACCACAAGATTTGTCCCAAGCAAGATTCTAGTGTTCAGAGAGACCCAGATACTCAACTAGTCTGAGCTCCAACTCAGCTACTAAAGCTGCACTCATTTCAGCCACAGAGAGAGAGACCAGCCTCTAATCCTGGTAACCAGGGAAAAGTTTTGGCCTTGTCCTGCTTCCCACGTATTTACTTTAGAAATATAGAGTTACAGCCAGTTCAGAACTTAGTTAACAACTGGCTTTTCAGTAAATACTTTGTTCTTCTTTTAGTACAAGCATTGGTCTGCAACTTACTTAACAGCTGGATCATCAACTCCATGACCAAACTTGTAAATACAGAATTCCTTGTCTCTCTGAAAGGGCTCATCCCATGAAATTTATGGCAAAATCTAATGAACATACTACTATCCCTTAGCACTCTGCCTTCCGAAAATATGCATCTAAATGGATAAAAACACCCAAGGACATTTAAAGAGACTGGAGGTTATATATTTTAAGGTATTTCAGACTCCAATGGCTTATATAAATCTCTGTATTTCTATTGCATTTTACTGTTTGCTGTGTTTAAGGTCTAACTTTGTGATTTTAAATTCATATATTACTGCATTTAATATTCTGTTACACTGAATCATTTTAATGTACTGAGTTTTAACTACTGTTATATTCTGTTACTTTTCCCCTATAACCATATTGAACAAATATCATTGTAATTAAGCCCATATATTAAAAAAAAAAAACAGCTTTTTCTATTTTGACTTTGTAAACTGTCACATAAGACTTTGATAGTCTATATTTTCATCCAGTAATTTGTTTTTAATTTGGATTTTTCTGATGCCTTTTTAAATTCTCTTGCCAACTGATTCATATACCTCATAACTCAGCCATGCATCCCTAAGTGATCCTATATTTTTCAATGACCCTTTTAACAGGGAAATGTAAAAATATTATTTTAAATTGCAAAGTTTAAATTCCTCTTAAGAAGAATTTTAGGTAAAGAAAGATGCTACCTCTCCGAATCCAGAAACTGAACTGTTTGGAGAAGACACCATGAAGAAGCCTCCAGACAACAAGCTGCACAAGAAGATCAAAAAATGAACTTTGGGTGTGGTTGATTGAACATTTATTTGTATGTATACTTTCATGCCAAAGGGGACTTCCCCCTAACTGGCTTTTTGTCAATGCGTCTAGCAATTATTGGTTTTGTTCTTTTTTTTCCTCTTATCCTCAAATTGTTGTAATGTTTAAGTTGATTATGTTTTCATGATCCTTTCTGGGAAAACTTCTTTCCCCAATAACGATCAAATGGAAAAATGTAAAAATGGAGATTTGAACATCGGACTTCAATCCCCAGAAGTCCTTGCTCTAGTTGCGAGGATGCCCTCCAGTCTCACCTGAGTTCCCACCTGTGCAGGATCAAAACTTCTATTTAAACTGGCTATAAAGCCTACTCTCTCTCTTCCTACTTCTGCTTCGGAGCACACGCGGAACTCTACCTAGCAGGCAAGACATGAGTGGATGTGAATGGGCTCTCTGGGCCTAGACACGTGTTTTCTTATTTTGTATTTTCTTTAATTCTTAATCTTAAATAAACCTCTAAAAAATATAATACTTCTAGCAGAGAAACTAAATTTTAACTACCACTTTGTGGTAGCAAAAAATTGGAAAATGAGGGAATGCCCTTCAAATGGGGAGTGGCTGAACAAATTGTGGTATCTGTTGGTGATGGAATACTATTGTGCTCAAAGAAGCAATGAACTAGAGGAATTCCATGTGAACTGGAACGACCTCCTGGAATTGATGCAGAGTGAAGGGAACAGAACTAGGAGAAGATTGTATGCAGAGACTGATACACTGTGGCACAATCGAATATAAAGGACTTCTCCATTAATCCCAATGCAGTGATCCAGAATTACTTGGAGTGATCTATAAGAAAGAACACTATCCACATTCAGAAGAAAAACTGTGGGAGTAGAAACATAGAAGAAAAACAACTGCTTGAATACATTATATTTAAAAATAAAATTAATAACTACATGAAAAGGAAATTTCAAATTTTAAGTGCTATTTTTTTTCATTTCTACCTTTAATTAGTTTAAGTAGAAAAATATACCTCTTTCGATTTTTCCTCTTTGGTGAATCTCCCAAATTTTTCTATCATTTCAGCCACAAATACAACATCCATTTTGTCAGAGAAATTTGCTGCCTCCACAGTATAAGCCAAAAGCTGCCTAGCAGTAGCCACAGCATTGGTAAGATTGAGAGGCATCTAAATAAAAAAGGAAATAATATATTTAACTACTCAACAATGACAAGAAAAACACTACTACAGCATTAAAATAAATTTTAGTTCTTGCCTTTCAGTTCCAAAACTAGCATGACAAGAAAACACTTTATAATTTACTTACCATGATCAATGTTTATACTTGTAGGATAAATAAGGTTAGTATGCTGAGCTTTTGGAAAATAAGAAGCAATTGTTTGTTTTTAAAATCTATTTTACTGATGCCTTTTACCTTGATATCAGTCATTTCTCAACTCCCTCTAACTCACCTTTGGGACAAAGAATAAGTAAAAATATCTTACATGGCAAATTAATCTGACACACACAATATTTTGTCCTAGTAGTCCTACCTACTTTAGTAGCTATGAAAGGAGATAGATTATATTTATACATACATATAAACTTTAATTGTTTTTGATTACTCAGAATTTAACTCCCTTTTACTGATCTTTTCATTTACATCTATGTAGTCCCTGTACATACTGCCCTATACTGCTAATTTTCTTCAGAATCAGTTCACACAAATCTTCTCAGTTTCTCCAGTTTCCTCAGGTGGTTCATTTTTTATTTAATAATAATATTCCACTATTAATATAACTATGATAGGGTTTTTTCAGACATTCCCCAACTAGTGATCACTCATTTTTTTTCAAAAATTTTATAACCACAAAGACTACTATAATCAGAATCTTAATATGTACTGGACATTTAAGTTTCTTTCTTTGACCTGCTTAGGGTATTTTATGCATAATAGGATCATTGGGTCAAAAGGTATAAAACATCTTATTCACTTTTCAAGAACATATTCAAACTGAAATCTAGAAAGTTTAGGTACTTCATAACCCAACCAAAAGTATGTATCATCAATCAGCATGTCTGTTTTCCAACATTCTTTCCAGAATCAACTATTTCCATCTCTTGCTATTGTTGCTAAGTGAAAGGTACAAAATGAAACCAGTTATTTTGACTTGTATATTATAAACTATTAGTGATTTAGAGCATATTTTTCTGTAGACACTTATTGATTGCAATTTTTCTTTTGAAAATTCCTTATACATACAAATAGTTCTAGAGCTGTGAAAATATAAATAATCCCAGAAACCAAAGAGTTTTTAAGAATACAAGAACTATGAAACAAGGCAATTTTGGTACTTAAGGAGTGATACAAACCAAGTGCTGCAGGGTTTTAGAAAAAAAAAGAAACTCTTTTAGGAAGAATTTAAGTTTCATGGCAAGATAAGGATTCTCCCTCTAGCAAAGTAAGGGTTAAGTCAGACATAGAAGGTGTCACTGATGAATATTCAAGAGTAAGATTAGTATATCTTTAGATAAAAAAATACTGAGACTAGGTTACTAGAGTTTGCTGGGGCAAGCTCAGGGACAACAAGGTCATTTCTCAGTCAAGAAGAAAAAACATGAGCCAGTAATGGGCAATTTCACTGTTTGGGGCAATATGGCAGTCAAGAATAAAGTCAGGAACTTCTGAGAATGAAAAGACAACATGATGGAAACTGTTGGTAGAAATTAAAACATGCAACAACTGGCAGACATGAATGGTTATGCTGGTAAATGTTTAACAACCAATAAACAAGGCATACTTCTAAGTTTAAAATGCAATATTAACATTTTCTACATCATTTTAAATCTAAACAAGAAACAAAACAATTAATTAAGTCTTGATTTGTAGTGTGCAGATTTCTGAGGCATAAATGCTCAGAAAAAAAAAAATTAACAATCGGCTCTTCCATATGGCTCCAGTATACTCCAGTAGATACAAGTAATAAACAGACCATACTTGAGACTAGAGAAGATAAGGGAAGATAGTATGGTAAAGGTTGTGAAGTCAGGGTTAAAAGCTACTTCTCCCCTTTCCCCCCGATATATGCTTTACAGATGAAGGTTTCTTGGAAAGAGCAGCCTTCCCTCTTGGACTTCTTGAAATTCCCATTCCAGGTTTAAAGGGATCCTGGATTTACCAAAGTAGGAGTTTTACCTCATTTGGACTAGGAATCCTGTCTTAGTTGAATATGAGCTCTTTCATGGAAGGAGAATTATCTAAGCTCCAGACATCATAATGTATCAATTTGTATTTACAATTTATAATTACAAGTTGGTAAATTATGATGTCTGAAGCTCTCTTGATGGAATGTTTCTTAGAGCCCTATGACAGTTTCAGTGTGTGTGTGTGTCTGTGTGTGTGTGAGAGAGAGAGAGAGAGAGAGAGAGAGAGAGAGAGAGAGAGAGAGAGAGAGAGAGAGAGAGACACTTGAGCAGGTCCCTAAAGATGGACAGGATAGGGTCTTCTGAGTTCAGGGATACAAAAGACATCATTTAAAAATTAGAGATACTTTAAGTAATGATATATAAATCAGAAGATGGAAGATATATAGGGGAGAGGGTGGGAAATGAATGAATTATTTTTATTAGGATTGATTTTTAAGAAATAAAAAGTTAGATAGTTATAGTGGGGATCTGAATGTCAGACTAAGGAATTTTAACTTCAGCTGGTAGGTAATCATTGACTATTTTTGATCTATGGAGACATATAATCAAAGAGGTACTATAGTAATATTACTCTGGAGGTGTCGTGAAATCTGTTTTGTGAGAACACAAAGATTAGGAAGGTAATGCAAAAATCCAAAAGAAAAATAGTAAGGGTCTAAACAAGGATTATGGCAGTGAGGAAATTAAAGTAACAAGACTCATCAACTGACTGAATATGAAGAAGGGTTGAAAGAGGAGACAAAGTTGACTCCAAGATTTCCGTTCTGAGTGGATAAAAGATGATGGTGCTAGTTAAAAAAAGAAATAAAGTCTACATTAGAAGTTGGCTTGAAAGGAAGAATTCTTACAAAATTAAAAAGAACCTTAACAACAACTGGCTGATTTATAACTAAGCCAATGCCTAGTGTCTTTTAGACAATGTAGATAAAGAACAAGTATATTAATTCTTTAGCTCCTGAAGACATTCTTTTTCAAAACTTGTTGCACCAAATTTTACTCCATTAAAACTAATTGTTTTGAAAAAAGCTAACACTCAAAGCCATACAGTAAAATAACCAAAACCTACTGAATAACCTTTTGAAGACCAAGAGACTTTCTCCTTCCTATTCTAAATAAAATGTTTTGCCCTATGTTTATTTATGAACATTTGAGAGTAGGGTTTCATAGGTATCACAGAAGCTTGAAATATTTTCAAAATGGGTCCATAGCAGAGACCTATGCACAAATCAAATTATATTGATCTTAAAAATGTTGAATCTGCTGAGATATAATTGCATTTAAACATATGGGAATTTTATAGTGAGAAAATATTTAACTTCAGAGAGATAAAAATATTCTAGATTCAGAATTTTCAGATAGCATTAAAAAAAAAGTTTCTTTTTAAAGAAAATTTTGCAACCACTCTAAGGTTTTGGATGCACATTGGGATTTCAACCATTAGAGAGAGCAACTTGTATATGAACAGCAGCACTCCACTGAACTGACTTGATAGAACTTCATTCAGAAATATAATTGAGGCCCGAGCAGTAGGAAAAAAAAAACAACTTTTTTCTCATCAAAAGTTTAATTGTTATTAGTTTCATCTATAAAAATGGGATTTTCCTAAGTGTCTGCCATGTGCCAAATCTCCCTTTAGGAGATGTGGAAACAACCAACACCAGGGGAAATAGTCTCTGAAGCTGACTGGGAACCATAGGCCACATGTGTACCTGTGTTCCTCTGGGGGCAGGGGTAATTATGAGGAGGTGGCATTGGCAGCTAGAAATGGAAAATCAGGCATATGGTGGCGATTGAGCTGAGCTTTGTAGTAAAGTAGGAATTATAGGAGCAGAAGTGAAAAAGGAAAGTACTTCAGGAAGGATACTGAAGTTTATCACATATCATATATGGAGATCAGTGAGGATTAAAGTCTAGTTGTAAAAAAACATTTGTAAACCTAGATCAAAAGTAACATATACACATTTGTAGAAATTCTTATTTATTTGGATTAGATGAAAATCCTCTATACACTTTAATGAAAAATACATCATTTACCTGATTAAACATATATAGAACTCGGGTAACATCATTTGCATACTGGCATCGGGAATAGTTATCTTTTGCCCAAAAGCCCCCTCTCTCACAACTGCGCGAAGCTTTTCTCTCATCCTGTGGGTTTCCAGGATATATACCACTGCCGGGAGTGTTACGAGGACACAGCAGGTAAGCAGTAAAGCCAGCCAATGTTCTAGGCCACCTGAAGAGTCGAAGGCAAAAGATTAAAAGAAATTTACATGACAAGGGTAGAAATGAAGAAAATCAAGCACTATCACAACAAATAAAAATCATTTTAGAACTCAGTACAAGAAAAATGAAAAAAAAAAGCAAAATAAAATCACTTTGGCTACCTTTGTACCCAAGCTGTGAGTTTGCTTATTTTAATATTTTTAAATAGAATAAATTCTAATCCAAGTCCAAAAGAATAGACAAGGGAAGGGAAGGAAAAGAGGAGGAAAGCCTGCATCTCTCTCCCCTAGGCAGGAAGGGCACTGGCACTAACAGGCTCAATGGCCCTGATGCTATCTGTAACCTGAGTCACTTTCCCCCAACTCCACATACCTCTGCCAAAGACTCCCTCCTTGCAGAGACTCATCACATTAGTGCTGGTCTTAGGGCAGACATCCAAAAGGCCAAGCACACTAAAACTCAGAACTCCTTAGCTCAAGCAATCCATGAGCCTGAGCTTCCCAAGGGACTAGAGGAATCACCGCCCCTCCCACCCCTAATGTCAACAAAATTTCTAAAGGGTCTCCTGACAAAAAAAAAAAGATAAAATTTAAGATAATCATCTAGAAAAAATCATCTTTTATTGGTCTGAAAGCTTTGAAATCAATTGAATTAGGTGGAATATATAATTATATATAATATATAATTATCAATTGAATTAGGTGACTAGATGAAGCCCTGGATTCAAACTTGTAGTCTGTGTGGAACAACTATAGGCAAGTCACTAACTGCTTTCAAAACAGGCCCTGTGTCATATCCATCTTTATGTCCTCAATTCTTAGTCCAAAATCTTGAACATAGCAGCAATCAAGTAGGTATTTCAAGACTTAAGTTAGGTAACATAAAAACAATTTCTGATTTTAGGAAGGTAAAATGCTAATGTTCTATTAGCTGAGTGAGGAATAAAAAGCAGGTAAATCTACATAAACTCTGGTTGCTAGAAAAGGGAAAATATTTAGCAAATAATAACAGTTTTAAGCAAAAGAATTTAGGAATTATTTTTAACTTATTCAAGTCTTTAACACATCTTCCCAAGTCACTAAGAGCATACAAAGGCAAGTCCATGATGAGTCAGTGCTTTTCAGACTGCCATAATAGTCAATATGACCTCAGAACAAGGCACATTTCCATGTGGTAATGAACTCAGTCACATCTCCTGAACTAGAGACACTCTGAGGATCCTTTCCATGCTATTGCTAAGTAAATGCTGCTAAGTATTAGATCATCATGAATGTCATGTTTTGTTCAAGGCTTTAGTCTGAACTATCCAAATGACCTGATTTAGGTCTGGACCAGAACAATTTGAATGGGGTATATTTAGATGAGAGGTCAGGATTAACATGAAAAATAATAAAAGTAATCACTTCTTGAAGACAGATGTGACCCAAATCAACAAGTAGATAAACACATTAAAATTAGTAGAGTTGCATGGCTCTGATGGCACAGATGGGAGAAAACATGTAGTATTGATTGAGATAAGGATTCTGTAGAACATGGCTATAATGCTATCTCTAATAGAAGTGGCTTTTGGCAACAAAGTGAAGTGAAAGGTTGGGTAAAATTCCAATCCCAATTCAAAAAAGTCAGCAGTGAAATTAATACAGAAGAGAAAATAAACAAACAATTCACAAAAGTCTACAAGGCAATGAATAAGTATGTTCCATATAGGCTAAAGTGGCTCAAAAATCCATGATGAAAGCAATGCCAACAGGATAACTCCAACAACAACAACAACAACAACAAAAGAAACAATGTAAAAAAAAAGGCCAGAATAGTTCCCACAAGAAATAATAAAATTTCAAAATAAAGATAGATAGAACACCAGAAATTAAGTAATCAAAGAATTTTAGGCTTAAGCCAGAAAGTAGAGAATTTAGACAGTAAAATAGGAAATCTCTCCAAAACAACAGCTACCCTTGAAAGAGGAACATAAATTTACAACTGAAACATACAGGAAACAGAACATTTGTCAGAACAGACTCAAAACATAGCAATACTGGAAGAATCCTACTCATGATAAATAATATGAAGGCAGAATGTGGAATTATAAGTCTACCAGGAAACTTTATAAAATGATTGAATATCTTTGAGAACTTCCAAGAATCCTTGAAAATGGAAGGTAAAATATATATTAAAATAATTAATAGAACATAAGGGAGAAAACCAAGTTTAACTCATCAAAAACAATTCAAACTTGAGAACCTTAACCTCAAACAAAAAACAAGTACTGTTCAAAAGAAAGTCTTTCATCTACAAAAGAAAACCAAATTCAACTTGTTCAAGATTTCTCATTTAAAAGGAATCAAAGGCAAAGAAACTAATACAATCCAGGCTTACACTGATAACTACATAATTTAAAGCAAGGGCAAATGAGAAAGGAAACCACTATTCTGGATCATATTTTAACTAACAAGGAGAAGCTGGCTGCTAAAATAAGATGGGACCGAGAGGGTAGGAGTAGCTAGCAGTCTGTGTAAGAATTCACAACAGAATTGAGAAAAGATAAGCCTAATATGGCTCAACTTCTGGGATAAAGAAATTCAAAGAATGCCTAAGTAGAATACATCTAAAACCCTATATGAAAATTCAACCCACAGAGAATAGGAAACATAAATCAATTCTGAAGATCCAAAATGAATCAATTCTAATGAGAAAAGCAAAAGAGAAGTGGTTTAAAGAGATCAGTTTGAAAGAACTGGGAATTCATTAATCATTTTAGATATGAAAAAGATCAGGACTAATGATAGAAGAAAAGAGAGGTAATGGAGAATTGACCACAAAAATCAGGGAATGTTCTAACAAGAATAGTGTCAAAATAATAAAGCTCTGTGGAAGTGAGAAATTGAGAATGATTTGTAGCAGGAGCTTTGAGTAGCTGAGACTGATGACCTGTCATTCAAACAAGAACATTCTGGTTTGGAATGTGACCAGGAGAGGCAGTTGGAGGAAGGAGGAGACCAACTGATGTCTGGACCTTTTGGCCTTGAAGACAAAAGAGGACTGATGTCTCTTAACTTTTAGAGACTAAAGCCTGAAGGTTGTCTTTGGCTTTGAAGACAGAAGAAAGAAGGACAAAGTCCAGCTCTCTGATTTGCACTGTCGTGCTAGCGACTGAACTCAGAATGAACGAAGAGACTAGGTTGAAAAGCTATGAAAAAACAAAAAAAAGATTTTAAAATAATTATACTGAGGAAAAGAGCAAGATCTAAAAGAGACAAAGGGTTACTAATCTATTTGAAATGGCAATGACAATTAAAAATAAAGAAGGAAAATTCAAGTCTCATTTTGTCTGTTCTTTTGCCAAAGGAAAGTCAAAGAATTAGAAATGACAGATCAAAGATGACTAATAGTTGAAACCCAAGAAAATTAAGGAGAAAATAATTAGAATCTAGCCTATTCAATAAAAATACCATATATATATATATATATGTCATTATGCTTGGAACTGGGGATAAAATAATAAATATGAAAAGTCACTGCCCACAAGGAACTTATTGTCTACTGGTAAGGAAATAGTATGTATACCAACGAATAACTAGGAAATATATACAAACCACTTTCTTGAGAGAAAACACAAATGGTGAATGGGACTCAAGGAAAAGGAGGAAAAGAAAGGATTCAGGCAAAGCCTATAATGAAGATAGCATCTGAATATGGTAACGGTCTTATGGACTCAATGGCCTATCAAGTCTAGTCTTTTTTTTTATTAAAGCAAATAGCTTATCTTTTGTTCACAATATTTGCTAGCATTTAATACTTTTTGTTACCATTTAAAAAATATATAATATATAAGCTAACAAAATAATAGGTATGATTTTTTACAAATATCTCCTCCAACATATCATTTTGCCCTATTATCATTTTGCTCAATTTGATAGATTTAACATCTCAGTCATTTTGATTTGCATTTCTCTAATCAATAATGATTTACAGCAATTCATTTAATGTGAAATATACATATTTGGGGGTATATGTATACACATTTTTGTGTATATATATATTTGTGTGTGTGTGTGTGTGTGTGTGTGTGTAGCCCTTTGAATTACTCATCCGAAACTGTCTATTTATATCTTTTGACTATTTATGAATTAGGAAATGGCTCATATTCTTATATATTTGAAAAGTTCTCTACATATTTTAGACATTAGGCTTCTATCAAATATTGTCTGTAAATTTTTTCACAACTTATTATTTTCCTTCTAATTCTGACTTTAGTTTCATTTCTACAAACTTTTCAATTTAACGTATTCAAAATTATCCATTTTATACTTCACATTGTTTTCTATCACTTGTTTGCTCATAAATTTTTCTCCTGTCCATAAATCTAATAGGCATTATGTTTCCTGTTCTTCTAAATTACTTATACTATCTCCGTTTATACCTAGGTCATGTATACATTTTTACCTTTTCTTGGTAAATAGTGTAAGACATTGGTCTAAATCTAGTTTCTGCTAAACTGCTTTCCGATTTTCCAAATAATTTTTATCAAATAGTAAATTTCTATTCCATAAACTGGGAACTTTCTCTTTATCAAACAAGTTACTGTAATTTAAAAATGTTTGTTGCATGACCATTCCATTCCACTGATCTACAAGTTCTTAGCCAGTACCACAGTTTTGATAATTACAACTTTACAATATAGTATGAAATGTGGGTTATTGGACCTGCTTCCTTAAAATTTTTTATTTCCTTTAATATTCTTAACCTTTTAATTTTCCAAAGGCATTTTATTATTTGTTCGATTTCAATTTTTTAATAGTCTGGCATTATAATTGAGATAGCATTGAGTAAACAGATTAGCTAATGTAGGATTATCATTTTAATTATCTTGGTTCTGCTCACACATGAACAATTACTATTTCTCCAATTATTTAAATCTAACTTTATTTGTATAAAAGTATTTTTAAATTATGTTCATGTAGTTTCTGGATTTCTTTTGGTAGATATACTGCTGGGTATTGTAGAAACACTAACAGTAGCAATTAAGAGGAAAAAAAAGAAATTTAAAGTATTAAAATAGGTAATGAGGAGACCAAGCTATCACTCTTTGCAGATGATAAGATGGTCTACTTAAAGAATCCTAGAGAATCAACTAAAAAGCTACTGGAAATAATCAACAATTTTAGCAAACATTCTGGATACAAAATAAACCCACATAAATCACATCAGCATTTCTACATACTTCCAACTCATCCCAGCAGAAAGAGTTAGAAAGAAATTCCTGTTAAATCACCCTAGACAATATAAAATATGTAGGAATATACCTGTCAAGACAAACACAGGAACTATATGAACACAACTACAAAACACTCTGCACAAAATTAAAAATAGATCTAAATAATTGGAAAAACTTTAATTGCTCATGAGTAGGACAAGCTAACATAATAAAAATGACAATTCTACCCAAACTAATTTATATTTAGAGTCATGCCCATCAAACTACCAAAAAACTTTTTTACTGAATTAGAAAAAATAATAACAAAGTTTATTTGGAAGAAAAGATCAAGAATATAAAGGGAAATAAAGACAGAAGGGAGGATCAGTTGAATAGACTTGGGTTAAATGATCATGGTAAGACAGTCTATGATAAACCCAAAGATCCCAGCTTTTGGGATAAAAATCCACTATTTGACAAAAACTGCTGGGAAAATTGGAAAACAGTATGAGAGAGATTAGGTTTAGATCAACATCTCAAACCATACATCAAGATAAACTCATAATGGATAAGTGACTTGAACATAAAGAAGGAAACAATAAGTAAATTACATGAACACAGAATAGTATGCTTGTCAGATCTTTGGGGAAAGGAAAGATTTTAAGACCAAGCAAGAGTTAGAAAAAAATTACAAAGTGCAAAAGAAATAATTTTGATTATATTAAATTAAAAAGTTTTTGTTCAATGAAAATCAATGCAATCAAAATTAGAAGGGAAGCAATACATTGGGAAAAAATATTTATAACAAAAACCTATGAAAAGGTCTAATCACTCAAATTTATAAGGAACTAAATCAATTGAACAAAAAAAAAATCAAGCCATTCCCCAGTTGATAAATGGGTAAGGGACATGAATAGGCAATTTTCAGTTAAAGAAATCAAATCTATTAAGAAGCACATGAAAAAATATTCTAAATCTCCTATAGTCAGAGAAATTCAAAGCAAAACAACTATGAGGTATCACGTCATATTTAGCAGATTGGCTGACAGCAAAAGAAAGTAATGAATGTTGGAGGGGATGTGGCAAAATTGAGACATTAATACATTGCTGGTGAAGTTGTGAATTGATCCAACTATTCTGGAAGGCAATTTGGAACTATGCCGAAAAGATTGACTCCCCTTTGATCCAGCCATAGCACTACTGGGTTTATACCCCAAAGAGATAATAAGGAAAAAGACATGTACAAGAATATTTATAGCCATGCTATTTGTGTTGGCAAAAAATTGGAAAATAAGGGGGTGCCCTCCAATTGGGGAATAGCTGAACAAATTGTGGTATATCCTGGTGATGGAATACTATTGTGCTCAAAGGAATACTAAACCGAATGAATTTCATGTGAACTGGAACAACCTCCAAGAATTGATAAAAACTGAAAGGAGCACAGAGAATAATGTACACAGAGACTGATAGACTGTGGTAAAATCAAATGTAATGGACTTCTCTACTAGTAGCAATGCAATGATCCAGAACTATTTGGAGGGACTTATGAGAAAGAATGCTATCCACATCCAGAGGAAGAACTGTAGGAAAAGAAACACAGAAGAAAAACAACTGCTTGATCATATTGGTTGATGGTGCTATGACTTGGAAAGTAGACTCTAAATGATCATCCTATTGCAAATATTAATACTTTGGAAATGGGTCTTGATCATGTTAAATACAGTAGAATTGTAGGTCAGATACAGGCAGGGAGTGGGGGGAGGGGAGGGAAAGAACATGAATCTTGTAATCATGGGAAAATATTCTAAATCATCTAATTAAATAAAATTTAAAAATTTAAAAATTAAATAAAAATAAAAATCACACAAACCAATAGTTTCATCTATTTTGTTTGTTTTTTTATAAAATCATCACTTGAGTTTCATTGGTTTTCTAATATTTAATTTTGTAATCTCACCCATAATTTTTAGGATATCCAATTTAATATTTAATGGGGGATTTTTAATATGTTCTTTTTCTAATTTTTTAGTTGTACTCCCAAATTATTGATCTGTTCTTTCTCTATTTTATTAATATAAGCATTTCAAGATATACATTTTTCTCTAATTGCTGCTTTTCCTGTGTCCCACAAATTTTGGTAGGTTCTCATTATCACCATTTTCTTTAATAAAATTACTTCTTGGAAACCATAAGTAAATTGGGTAAACACAGAATAGTATACATACATGTCAGACCTTTGGGAGGGGAAAGGCTTTAAAACCAAGCAAGACATAGAAAAAAAAATCACAAAATGTAAAATAAATAATTTTGACTACATCAAATTAAAAAGCTTTTGTACAAACAAAACCAATGTAACCAAAATCAGAAGGGAAACAACAAATTGGGAAAAAATCTTCATAGAAACCTCTGACAAAGGTTTAATTACTCAAATTTATAAAGAGCTAAATTAATTGTGCAAAAAATCAAGCCATTCTCCAATTGATAAATGGGCAAGGGACATGGATAGGCAGTTCTCAGATAAAGAAATCAAAACTATTAATAAGCACATGAAGAAGTGTTTTAAATCTCTTATAATCAGAGAGATGCAAATAAAAACAACTCTGAGGTATCACCTCACACCAAGCAGACTGGCTAGCATGATAGCAAAGGAAAGTAATGAATGCTGGAGGGGATGTGGAAAAGTAGGGACATTAATTCATTGTTGGTGGAGTTGTGAATTGATCCAACCATTCTGGAGGGCAATTTGGAACTATGCCCAAAGGGCGACAAAAGAATGTCTACCCTTTGATCCAGCCATAGCACTGCTGGGTCTGTACCCCAAAGAGACAATGGACAAAAAGACTTGTACAAGAATATTCATAGCTGCGCTCTTTGTGGTGGCCAAAACTGGAAAGCGAGGGGATGACCATCAATTGGGGAATGGCTGAGCAAATTGTGGTATATGTTGGTGATGGAATACTATTGTGCTAAAAGGAATAATAAAGTGGAGGAATTCCATGGAGACTGGAACAACCTCCAGGAAGTGATGCAGCGTGAGAGGAGCAGAACCAGGAGAACATTGTACACAGAGACTAATACACTGTGGTATAATCGAATGTAATGGACTTCTCCATTGGTGGTGGTGTAATAGCCCAGAACAATCTGCAGGGATCTAGGAGAAAAAACACTATGCATAAGCAAAGGATAAACTATGGGAGTGGAAACATCGAGGAAAAGCAACTGCCTGACTACAGCGGTTGAGGGGACATGACAGAGGAGGGACTCTAAACAAAACTCTAATGCAAATATTGACAACATAGAAATGGATTCGAATCAAGAACACATGTGACACCCAGTGGAATCACGCGTCGGCTATGGGGAGTTGGGGGGAGGAAAAGAAAATGATCTTTGTCTTTAATGAATAATGCTTTGAAATGATCAAATAAAATATTATTTTAAAAAAAAAATTACTTCTTATTTCTGACTTGTTCTTTAATCTGCTCATTCTTAAGGTTATTTATTCTAGTTTATTTTTATTCTGATTCCATGGTCACTTATTAAATATATTATTACATTAATATCAGAAACATGATTTTTTATTTATGCTTTTCTGAATTTAACTATAATTTTTTGTTTTACAGTCAACTTTTGAAAAAAGTACCAAGTGCTACTAAAAAAAAGGTACATTGCTTTGTATTCCTACATAATTCTCTCCAGTTATCTATCCTTTCTAGCTCACTAAAGATTTTTATTTATCTCCTGATCTTATTTCTTATTAATGTTTTGGTTAGATTTATTCAGTTCAGAGAGAGAAAGTTATCAATCTCCCAGATTATAGTAGTTTTATTGATTTCTTCTTGTGATTCTTTTAGCTTTTTCTTTTAAAATCTGGATGCTATGACATTTGATGCATACATATTGAATACTAACGATACGTCATTATTTATATTATTTCTAACATGATGTATTGTCTTTGTTTATCTCTTTTAATTAAATCTACTTAAGCAGTAACCTAATTTGAGATTATTACTGCAACTCCTATTTTATTTATTTATGGTCAGATAAAACAATATATTCTACTATATATCTCTATTTTCACTCTATATATAACTTTCATTTTTTAACGTGTTTCTTATAAACAGCATATTGCTGGGTTTGGGCTTTTTATCTATTCTACTATCTATTTGTTTTATGGATGAATTCATCCAATTAATGTTCTAAGATATAATGATTAGCTGTGTATTTCTCTTCATTCTGTTTTTCCTTCATCTCTCTTATCTTATTCCTCCTCAGAAATTTAATTTTCTTCTAAAGTCTATCTCCCTAATCCCCACCCTTTTTTTCAGTCCCACCTTTGTTTTCCTCCCCTAAGTTTCCATCCCTTTTCTCCTCCTCTTACCTTCCTATTATCTATTTACCCTTCTGTGAGTTCTTACCTTAACTCCCTTAAGCTCTTCTTTGTTCACATAACCAATCTCTATAATCTACTCCCTTGTCTTATCCTCTTGCATTTTTTCCTCATCTATATGCCCTTCTAAGATTCCCTTTTAATCTTTATCCCTCCCCTCTGCATCTTATCTCCTTATAAGTGAAGAATTTTACCTTCTACATGTATTAATTATTCTCTTTGATAAAAAATTGAATATATATGTATACATATATAAATATATAAAAATATTTTATTCTCTTTTACCAGGATCCAATGAGAAAAATGTATTAACATTACGATCCCTACATTTCTTCCTTCTCATCAGTATAACATTTTTCATTTGTGCCTCTTTTATAAGAAATGATTATATTAATTTATTTCTCTCCATCCAATTTTTTAAACTAACTTCTTGATATTCAATTTGACATCAAAGCTTCTATCTATAAATGCTCCTTCAAACCATCCAATTAATCATTCTTCACATTTAAATATACCATTTTCCCATATTAGAAGAAAAATTTTTGACATTTTCAAATCCTGTATAATTGCACTTTCATGTTATTTCATGTTTATTCTCATTCGTATGTATCAAAATTTCCATTCAATACGAGTCTTTCTTAATAAATACTTGAAAGTTTTAAATTTATTTAAATGGCAAAATACATCACAGCGTGGGACCCTACTAGCCAGTAGTTGAGGAGACCAAGTGAGTAAGCAGCTTGCAGAATTCCCAGTCAACAGGCAAACAAAAGCTGGGAAAATGAGCAAAGAGCAAAAAAAAAAAACCACTTAACCCTCAAAAATTTCTATAGTGAAAAGGAGCAAAGCACAGAACCAATAGGAGATGGTTAAGATCCAAGCAACCACATGCAAAACTTCAAAGAAAAAGAGAAATTGGGCTCATGTGCTAAACAAATAATACAGTCTTAAGAAAAATGGGGAAAAAAAGAAAATAATAGAAAAAGAAAATAACAGCTTAAAAAGCAAAATTGGTCAACTGTAAAAAGAGGCACAAAAATGCAAAGAAAAAAAGAGTTCCATAAAAGTAGAATGTATCAACTAGAAATGGAGGATCAAAAAGTCATGGAAGAAATTGAATTTTTAAAAATTAGTACTGGGCATATAGAATGTAATGACTTCACCAGACATCAAGAAACAATAAAACAAAATTGAAAGAATGAAAAAAACAGAATAAAATATGAAAAATTTCACTGAAAAAACAACTGACCGAGAAAATTTATTCAAGAGAAAAAGTTTCAGAATTATGGGAATACTTGAAAGTCATGACCAAAAACACTTTAAACATCATATAACAAGAAATTATCCAAGAAAACAGCTCCACACTGAAGAACCAAAAGGCTTGGAATATGATATTCTACAAGGCAAGGGTTTTCAACTAAAATTGCAGACCAATTTCATTAATGAACATTGATGCAAAAATCTTAATACTAGCAAAGAGATGATAGCAATGTCACAAGGATTATTCACTATGACCAGGTAGGATTTATACCAGGAATGCAAGGCTAATTTAATATTAGGAAACCATCATAATTATTGATCATATCAATAATAACTAAAAGAAATCACAAGATTTCTCAATAGATGCAGGAAAAGCTTCTGAGAAAATACAATACCCATTCCTGTTGAAAACACTAGAAAGTATAGAAATAAAAGGGCTTTTTCTTAAAATAATAAATAATATTTATTTAAAACCATCAGCAACTCATCTGCAATGGGACAAGTTAGGAGCCTCCCAATAAGATCAGAAATGAAACTGGGATGCCCATAATCACTACTAGTATTTAATATTGTACTAGAAATGGTAGCTTTAGCAATTAGAGAAGAAAAAAATATTGAAAGAATTAAAGTAGGCAACAAGGAAACTAAAATATCACTCTTTGTGGATGATATGACAGTGTAATTACAGAATCCAAGAAAATCAATGAAAAAAATAGTTGAAATAATAACTTTAGCAAAATTGTAGGATCCCAAATAAACCCACATAAATCATCAGCATTTCTATATATTTTCAAACTCCATTTAAAATCACTCTAAACAATATTAAATATTAGGGAGTCTATTTGTCAAGACAAACACAGGAATTATATGAACACAATAACAAAATGTTTTTCATACAAATAAAATTAGATATAAATAATTGAAAAAAAAACATTAATTTCTCATGGGTAGGCCAAGCCAATATAATTACAATTACAGTTCTACCTATCAAACTACCAAAAATCTATTTTATAGAATTAGAAAAAAAAATAATAAAGAAATTCATCTGGAAGAGCAAAAGGTCAAGAATACCAAAGGAACTAATGAAAAAAAATGCAGGGATGGTGCCTAGCAGTACCAGATCTTGAACTATACTACTAAGCAGTAACCATCAGAGAAATCTGGTACTGGCTTAAAATAAAAAAAAATAGAAGGATGGTTCAATATAACAGACAAGGGGTAAATGACCTCAGCTCCACAGTTTGATAAACCCAAAGAAAGAGGCAGAGTCAAGATGGCGGCTTAGAGGTAGCAAAAATTGAGACCTCTGAAAACCCTTCCTCGCCGATCAAAAAACAATGCTTCCAGGGGACTGAAAACCAAATCTAACAAAAGGAAGAGCTAGGGAACCCTCCTCTTGGACCCAACTTAAAAGGTACACCCCCTCAAAAAGCCTCAACTCTAGAACACGTGGGTTTAAGAGGAAAGAAGGACAGTTCTAGGACTCCTCCTCAATTTACAGAGCTGAGCCTCCAGTGGTGGCTTGAATCTCTGAGTGGGCAAGGGCTCTACTCCTGAGGGAGAACCTTGCCAGCAAAGCTGTGGCAGACTCAGGGCATAGAACACAGACTAGCATAGAGGCAGCTGGAGGTGAAGTGCAGAGCAGGCAGCCCAGTTGCAGTGGAAACTCTACATCATGCCCACCCCTTTTTTTCTGGATATTTTGGCCTCAGGGCACAGCAAGCTTTACAGATCAACTCCGCCATTGCTCAATCTCATCAATAAGGGTAGATAAGAAGCCTTCAGAGGACAGAGAAGCTCAAGCTCCAACACCCCTCCCCCACAGACTGATCTGAGAGCCTAGCTGACTGAGCTCCAAGGGGCAAAGGCTGCAACAAACTGCAGGAAACAACCTTGACCACAGGGTAGGAAGCCCAGTTCCTTCTCAGCTTCTGCTATCAGCTGGGGAAGATCAGACTACTTGATCAAATAGCAGAACAGAGAAGAAGCACCTTCAAGACAGAACAGCCCAAACTCACAGATCCAGCACAAAAGAGGAGGTGCAAGACTACAAGAAACTACACGAAGGATAAAAGGGAGAAATATGAGTAAACAACAAAAAAAGGAAAAGGAAATTACAATCAACAGCTTCTATCCAGGCAATGAACAAAGAACAAATGGAACAGAGAAGGACCAAGGAACACCAAGCAAAAACACAGAAACTCTAGCAAATTGGACACAGGCTTTGGAAGAACTCAAAATATAATTCAAAAAACAATTCAGAGAGGCTGAAAACAACTGGGAAAAGATCTTAAAAAGGAAGATAAGTCATCTGAAAACAGAAAGTAGTATCTTGAAAGCCAAAATTAATCAGCTTGAAAATGAGGCAAAGGAAACGAAAGATGAGGCAAAGAAAATATAGACCAGAAAGAGGATGATCAAAAATCCAGGGATGAAATTCAATCTTTAAAAACTAGAATACAACAAATAGATGCAAGCAACTTCACAAGGCAGCAAGAAACTATAAAACAAAATCAAAAGAATGAAAAAACAGAGGAAAATATGAAATACCCCATCCACAAAATGGAAGATCTAGAAAATAAATTGAGATACAACTTAAGAATCATTGGTCTACCAGAAGATCGTGACAAAAGAAAAAGCCTGGACATCATTCTACAGGAAATTATCCAAGAAAACTGCCCCAACATTCTAGAGCAAGAGGGAAAAGTGGAGATTGAAAGAATCCACAGATCACTTCCTGTACTTAATCCCCAACTGACAACACCCAGGAATGTTATATCCAAATTCAAGAACTACCAGACCAATGAAAAATTCTTACAAGCTGCTAAGAAAAAAGTCATTCAGACACCATGGAACAACAAGGGATAACACAGAATCTGGCTGCATCTACATTGAAAGACAAAAAGGCATGAAATATGATATTCCGGAAAGCAAGGGAACTATGTCTACAACCAAGAATCAACTACCCAGCAAAACCGACTATATTCTTGCAGGGGAAAGTATGGTAATTTAATAAAAATAGAAGACTTCCAAGCATTCATAATGAAAAGACCAGACATGAACAGAAAATTTGATGCCCAAACACAGAACTCAAGAGAATCACCAAAAGGTAATTAAGAAAGGGGAAAAAATAAAACAAAACAAAACAACAACAACAAAAAAAACTTTATTAAGGGACCCACTAAATTAAAATATGTATCCCTACAAGAAAAGAGGATATTGGTAACTCTTAAAAATTGTTATTATCACCTGGGTAGCTAGAAGAATGATAAACACAAAGATCCCAGCTTTGGGGATAAAAACTCACTATTTGACAAAAACTGCTAGGAAACTTAGAAAACAGTATGGCAAAAATTATGTTTAGATCAAAATCTCACATACTATTCCAAGATAAGGTCCAAATGGGTATATGATTTAAACATAATAAGTAAATTAGGGGAATGTAAAATACTTTACCTATCAGATTAGAGAAGTAAAGAATTTATGATCAAAGAAGAGATAAAGATTATAAGATATAAAATAATTCTAATTATAATAAATGTAAAACGTTTCATATAAACAAAACCAATGCAACAAAGATTAGAAGGGAAGCAAACAAAATTTTTGTAACAAATTTCTCCAATAAAGGTCCCATTTCTCAAATATATAGAGAACTAAGTCAGATTTATAAGAATAGAAGTCATTCCCCAATTGATAAATGGTCAAAGGATATAAATAGGCAGTTTTCAAATGAAGACAATAAAGCTAATCGTTTGAAAAGAAATATTCTAAATCCCTCTTGATTGGAGAAATGCAAATTAAAGCAACTCTGAGGTAGCAACTTCAACCTATCAGATTGGTCAATATGACAGTAAGGGAAAATAATGTTAGAGGGAATATGACAAAATGGGGACACTGATGAATTATTAGTAGAGTTATGAACTGATCCAGTCATTCTGGAAGGTAATTTGTGGTGGCAAAGAATTGGAAATTGAAGGGATATCCATCAATTGGATAGTTGCTGAAAAAGTGTGGTATATGATGGTGATGAAATAGCTACTGTGCAATAAGGAATGACAAACAGGATGATTTTGGATAGGGCTGGAAAGATCTACATGAACTGATGCTAAGTGAAATAAGCAGAACCAGGAGAACATTATACACAGTAACTAATGTGGGACAATCAAATGTGATAGACTTTGCTACTAAGAGCAATACAATGATCCAAGACAATTCTGCATGACTTATGAAAAAGAATACTATCCTCCTCTAGATCTGTTGGAGTATAAACTTAGATGAAAACATGATCTATCACTTGTATATTTGGGTATATGACTTGGAGTTTTGGTTCTACAAGATTATTCACTTACAGAAATGAATAATATGGAAATATGTTTTATGTGATATAATTTTTTTCTTAATTAGGGGTAAAAAAACCACTATTTCTTTTCTTGTAGGATGATACCTCAGCTTTACTGGTTAGGTTATTCTTGGGTGTAAACCAAGATACTTTGCTCTTCAAAATGTGGTATTGCAGGCCCTTCATTGTTTTAATGTAGACACTATTAAATCTTCTGTGATCTTTATTGTATATCCAAAGTATTTTAACAGTTTCTTTTTAGTTGTTTGTAGTATTCTCTCCTAAACCTGGGAGTTATATAACTTAGCTGTTATGTTTTTAAAGAGTTTTCCTGTTGATATCCGTTACAGGTGATGATCAGTGAATTCACTCAAGTTCTACTTTATCTTCTAGTTCTAAAACTTCAGGGAAATTTCCATTAATTTTTTGAATGCTAGCATTTCAATTCTTTTTTTAAATCATTATTTTCATATAGTCCAAGCATTCTTATATTCTCTTCTCAATCTCTTTTCCAAATCAGTTGATTTTGCAAAGTTTCCTATTTTCTTCCATTTTTTTCACATTTTTAATTTAGTTAATATTTCCTAATGTCTTAAGAATTTATTAGCTTCACCTAACCCAATTCTAATTTGTAATGACTTTTTATTCCCTTCAGTTTCTTTAGAGGCTCTAAACAGCTTCCTACCCCACTTTCCTGAAAACACAATAATAAGATAACATCTCTGGGTGTACTTTGTTGATATTGTTATTTCCTGAGCTCTTTGGAGATCTTTGATCTATTGTTTCCTTTAATTTCCCTATTGCAAGTTCTCTGGGATTTCTAGAGTGTCTTCTTATTCCTCTGTCCTGAAGCAGCAATCAAGAACTCCACAGTCCCTGGGTTCACTCACTTGTGTGTATTCCCTCCTCCTTTTCTGTAGCCAGTCTGACAAAGCATCTAGATAGAACATGTCCTCTGTCTGACACTCAGAGAGTCAGTGGGATGAAGCTAAGGCTGCACAGCTTCCTCCTGGTCCTGTTGTCTGTTTATTTGGTCACTAGACAGTGATCTAGATCTAGCTTCTTCTCAAGCTATTGGACAATTATTTCTGTGAACTATTTTTGGGACTTTAAAGTTTAATCAGATGTCTACTTTTAAATATTTTGGGATTTGCAGTTTCTTTCTGTCACTGTGATTCCAGGATATCATGACATTAGGGAGAATAAGATTGAATATTTGAAAAGAGATAAAAGAACAAAGATCATATGTAAGAATTAGCAAGTATATAACACTGCTATCACACATTTTGATTTTAAAATTCAAAAATTATTCAAGCACCCCTCAAAATCACTGGATTCATAGATACTAGAGAGTGGTTGGTGGCTCAATCATGACAAAGTAATCAAATGCTTTTGTGGTAGATATGTTTAAATTTTTTATTATTTTTATTAAAAATATAATTTACTAAGAGCACCTAAGAGGATAAGTGGATAGAGAGCCAAGCCCAAAGGTGGAAGTCCCGGGTTCAAATTTGACCTCAGTCACCTCCTAGCTATGTGCTGGGCAAATGACAACTGCAATTGCCTAGCCCTTACCACTCTTTTGCTTTTGAACCAATATACAGCATTGATTCTGTTGTAAGAGTATTGAACCCTTATCTATTATTGGTATTGGAATGGATATTACCAATACCTGTGTCTTGAGTGAACAGGCTGTTGTTTTTTACTATTGAGAAAGATGGCTTCTCAAAGCAGTCTAAAAGAATTCCAGCTAAGACTAGTTATATAAAACTCTATTTATTGTATTTATAAAATCAAGGAAGGGAAAGTAAAAGAAAAAACAAATAGAAAAATATTTCTTATGTTTTTTAAGGTCCCTGTTCTAAAAATTCCTAACTATAACCACCCAAACCAATCTAGTCTGTGAGGACCTGCTTCTCCCTCCAACAGAATCAAGACTATCCTCTATTCCTATTTATCTAAAACTCCAAACCCTTAACTATCTATCCTAATCTAAATTAATAACATTAAATAGAGAGGAATAAGTCAGGGTTATCTTTCCCACTGCTCAGATTGATTTCTAGCTGGTCAGAAATTCCACTGCCATGTCCACTCAAACAGATCAGACTTTGCTGCCATCTATTTGGGCAAGCACAGGTACTTACCCAACAATCTCCTCCTTCTCTGGCCTGATAAGATAGGTTTTAAAGATATCAGTTCACCAAGATTTTCCACACTCGAAGAGCCGCCCTTTGGACAACCTTCCTTGAACTGGGTCAGCCCAAAAGGGAATTGTTGGACCAACTGTCCAAAGCTCCTTGGGAAAATTCTCTCCCATCAATCATCTCTGAAATTCCATTCAGATTTAACGAAACCCCAATTCATTCATCCTTCTTACATATCTATTAATAAATTTTGCTAGTGAATCCTATTCCTAATGAACTCTTAATTAATGAATGAATATTTCTCTACAATTTTGAGATAGAAGGCACTGGTTTTAAATAATAACTTACTACCAAAATAGGTGGGAAACTTTTAACAATGTTGCATTTAACTAGTAATATTTTAGGATCACATGAACTTAAATTTAGAACAGAAATACTAATGGACATAATCTAGGAAAAGAAACAGACTAGGAAAGCTAAAATAACCTATTCAAAGCCATATAGAACTTGTACTTTTTAAAAATAATTTTAGTTTACAGGGTGTTTTCACAGAGATCATTTCATTTTATCATTATGACAATCCATTCTCGTTGACAGATTCTATTAACGTCATCCTTATTTTAGATAAGGAATTGGAGGTTCAGAAAAATCAATTGACTGGCCTAAAATAACATAGCAAACTTACTGAAGAAAAGAGGCTCAAAATCAGGTCTTCTGACTCCAAGTCCAATACTCATTCCAGGATTCTAGTGCTCCACACCTAATAAATCTGATTCTTTGGAATAACTTTCAAAGCAAAAAAACTCTCAGGTACAATTTGATTGGTACCTTTCTCACTGATCCTAAAATTATTTCATTACCAACTCAGATCATCTTTCATCTCATACATAAGAGTGGAATTTTTAGATTCAAACATCATCACTTAGGATGGAGTTCCAATTTTGGATTACTTTTTGTATCAAAAAAAGTGTCTCAAATCTACTTCTCTCAGCTGTCAAGAGAATATTTCCCAAGCTCTTTCTCTCTTAATTACTAGGGGGAAAAACTACCAGGAGCAAACAAAGACAAAGAAACCATCTACTTTCATACTCTTCTGCTATCAAATCCCTCACTTCATCTGCTACAAATTTAGGAAGAGAAAAAGAGGACAGAATCTATTATTCCAAGTTAATCATGCTCAAAGCACAAGGTTTTACCTATCAATTACCATTATTCATCAACTAATAGAAGGAAACTTTCCCATTTACTCTCAAAAAAAAAATTGTCCTTCACCAAAACATAATATTTTTAAATGAATTTGTTTAAATGTTCATTAAATTAATTCAAATACCCATGAGAAAGTTATAGTAGCCATATGCAACTTCTAAAACTGCTTCAGAGTGTATTTTAATAAAATTCCAAGATTTTGAAAAGTTTTTTTTGTATGAGAAACAACTTCAAGGAAGAAGGTTGCTAACTCCTAAATCCAGAGAATGAACTGTTGCAGAAAGATGCCAGAAAACCTACCTTACATCAAGATCAAGAATGAACCTTGGGGTGTGGTTGCTTGAACTGAAGGTTGATTGAATTTATTTTGAATGTACACTATTCTGCCAAAGGGGACTGCCCCCCAATTGGCTTTTGTCAATGTGCCCAGCAAAACATTGGTTTTGTTGTCTCTCTCTATCTCTCCTATTTTTCCTTTATCTCTAACTATTGTAATTTCATAGCTAGTATGCTAACAAGACCCATGGGAGAGGTTAGCCTTCCTTGGGCCTCAGGGGGATTGTGAATTTCAAAACTACTCAACCCTGTTCAAACCATTCTTTAGAGGATGGGATTTAGCTATTTCCTGATCAATAACAATAGAGATACTTGGAATGACAGAATCAGGTCTTGGAAACTACAATCTCCACCCTACTCAAGGTAACAGGATTTAGAAAGAGCTGCAGCAAAGCTCAAGATTTAATTATTTGAGAATTATTTGAGAATTTGACCTTCAACAGACATGTGCAAAGGGGACAGACCTCTGGGCGGTCCTGGGTTAAGCTAGAGTCATCATTGGCACAGGTGAGATACAGGAAGTGAGGTAGAGGAGAGCTGAGGAGGCTGGGATTGCCTGTGTGGAGAAAGAGTGTGGTGGTTGGAGCCTGGTGCTTGGAGTGGAGGCCCTCAGACTGTTTCTCCATTTTGGTCACGTGAGTGATAGGGACTGATCTCTTTTCTTTGCCTCAGCTATCCAAGGCCTTGGGCCTTTGGCCCAGCCTAAGCAGAGTGGGTATTTAAGCCCTATTCCCTTCCCCCCCCCCCAATACCTTTCTTCCTCCTGTTAGTAATTAAAAAAAAAAACTCCATAAAAGGTTGACTGCTGACTTGAGTTTTCATTTAGGAATTGCATAGCTGAATTCCTTGGCGACCTTAAATTAATATATATCAGTCTTTTAAAGTGATTTCCATATCACATTGTGGCTGACCACACAGGAGTCTAAAGAATTCTCTCAATAAACTTCTGAATTTTCTTGCCTTTTTACTCTACTTTCTCACAACTCAGTCCTTTTTAACAGCTAACTCGGCTTAAAGACACAGCTGCTAGAACAAGTGAGTATAAAAAACTTCTTCTCTCTTCTCTTTTCTCCTTAAGTTAAATTGGAATCGGCAGTTTTTCTTTTTCTTCCCTTTAATCTTAAGGGGCAGCTGGGTGGCTCAGTGGATTGAGAGCCAGGCATAGAGACAGAAGGTCCTAGGTTCAAATCTGACCTCAGATACTTCCCAGCTGTGTGACTCTGATAGTTAGATAGAAAACAGCTGTTTTAAATCTCAGCAACAGGACCCTAAAGTCCTGGCTGGGAGAGCTGTTTCTAAATATACTTTCCCTTAAGGAACAACTTCCTAGATTAGAAAAAAATAAAATAAAATAAAACCCTGTGGAAATTTTTTGCTTTGCCCTATTCCCCACGTGTTTTGTGAAGACTGTTAGAGAAATAATTACAAAAAAAAAAAATATATATATATATATATATATACATATATATACACATATATATATACACATATATATATATATAAATGAATACTACATTCTTTGACATTTATATTGCAGTTGAAGAATTAGGGGCATTGAGGAATGCAGGATACCTCCAATTTTTTATATTAATATGTACTATCATTTTTGTACTCCTCAATACTGTATTTAGAGATGCTAAAATAAAAAAATTGAGGATAAAATGCAAGCCCAATTAGAAGATCTAAAATGTTTCTTACAGGATCAATTGGCAAACACCCACTCTACCGGAAACAGACCTGTTTCTGAACCTTTGAATGAGGAAATTTCCTTCCCTGAAATAGAGATGGAAAAAACCTTCCCTATAGCTCAGTTAACAGACTGCTTCTCTCGTATAGTGCAAATCTTGACTGAATTTAATCCCCAAAACCCTTCCCCTGCAATCCCAGTTTCTCATGTTCCCTCTCCTACAGAAAACCAAATTCCAGCCAAAAGGGAATCTTGTCATCCTAGAAAAACCTGTCCTTGTCAAACTGACCCACAGGTACAAAACTCAACTAGAGGCCTGTTTCCTCTAAGAGAAGTACCTGAAATAGGACGGAATGGATATGTGGTGACTTTAAGACACAGTGTACCGTTTACTCCCCAAGAAATAAATGAATTTACACGAAATATCCCCACATATGAACGAGATCCCTTTCTAGTAACAAAAAAGATGGGAGACATATTTTTTCAGTATAATCCATCTTATGAGGTCGTTGAGAACTTGCTACAGGCTTTTTTAACTAAACATGAAAAAAATAATTGCTCATGCCAAGAAAACCCGGGGGCGTAATGTAGCACACTGGCCACCTCAGGATCCCGAATGGGACTATAACAATCCTGAGGATTATCTACAACTATACCGTTGTAGAGAGGCCATCCTTACGGCAATGAAGGAATGTGCAGACAGTACAGATAAGTAGATGGAACTTGAAAAAATTAAGCAAAAGGAGGAAAAAACACCCTCCAGATTCATGGATAGAATAATCGAGTTTGGGGACAGATACTTAGATTGGGACCTAACTAAAGAGAGTAGCTTAAGACAAGTTAGAAGGATCTTTGTCAATTAACTCTTGCAAAGCAATTAAGAATTATTTTAGAACACAATGCCCAAGATATGGACCTTGAAGAATTGCGAAAAACAGCTATATATGTTTTAAAGGGAAACAAAGAAAAGAAGGAAGAAAATAATGATGACATGGAGGAAATGAAGGAAAAAATGAGATGTGTAATAGATAGGATAACTAAATTAGAAAGTGGGCATGAAAATGAACCAACGACACTTGCCCCTCTACAGAAATCTAATTATCAATCCATTACCTGCCACTTCTGTGGGAAGAAAGGCCACAATACAGTACAGTGTAGAGCTTTTCTTAAGATTATTGGAAGGAATACTCAGTTTAATAACAACTACAGAAGTGATAATTATAGAAATAAATATAATTATGACAATGAAAACCACAACTTTAGGAATGATGACTATAGGAATGGATATTGGGAAAATGATAACTCAAATGAAATAACTCCACAACAAAATATAAAAAATGGTGCTCGTCCAAAAAATACTCGAGGAGTGAATGCCCCTCAGGGGGGTGCCCTTCAGGGGGGTGCCCAAGGAACTTCCCAAACACAATGAAGGTGTCCCGGGAGGCTGGGGCACAGGAATCAGAGGATACAACCTTTGATTTTCCGGACCCTGATGTCCTACTACCCGTTGTCCCTATCCACTACCCCCCCCAAACTAATGAACCCCATGTTACTTTAAAGGTGGGTAACACCTATTATGATTGTCTATTAGACACTGGAGCTTCCTGGTCTGTATTAAAGAGAACACCTGATTTACAATGTTATTCTGTTGGCTCAGAGAATGTAATGGGAGTATCAGGAATAACCCAAAGAGTTAAAAGACTTCCTTCTAGAATGGTGTCTGTAGGACCCCTAGAGGTACAACATTCCTTCCTTTTGATGCCTGACTCCCCTTTAAATTTGCTGGGGAGGGACCTTCTATGCAAACTCAGAGCCACAATAACCTGCTCCCCAAATGGTTCCTTATCATTGGAAGTACCAGAGGAATCTTTAAATTTACTCCCTGTAATTCTATCAGAGTCAGGAGAAAAAAGAGCATCCCACGTTTGCAATACCTGAAGATATACCGGAGTCTCTTTGGGCCACATCTTCTTCCGATGTAGGCTTACTTAAGTTGGCTGTTCCTGTGCAGATAAAAACTAAATCTATCCCACCTCCTTCCATTCCTCAGTATCCCCTCTCAAAAGAGGCAATTGAGGGAATTACCCCAGTAATTAACTCATTAATTGCACAGGGAATAATAATCCCTTATAAATCTGAATACAACATGCCCATCCTGCCAATTAAAAAACCAAAAAGAGGGCCTGATGGCAAACACCTCTATAGATTCGTGCAGGATTTGAGAGCTGTGAACAATCACGTTAGAAAGAGACACTCCGTAGTTTCCAATATCAATACTATTATTTCTTCTATTCCTAGCACAGCTATCTACTTTACAGTAGTGGACTTGTGCTCAGCCTTCTTTTCCATACCCATACATGAGAACTCGAGACATATCTTTGCTTTCACCTGGCAGGGTCTTCAATACTGCTGGAGTCGTCTGCCACAAGGTTTCATAGACAGCCCGAGCTTATTTGAGCAAATTTTGAGCCAAGATACAGATAATATAAAATTTAAAAACAGCAAATTAATCAAGTATGTAGATGACCTACTCTTGGCCTCAATAGATGCAGAAACATGCCAGGAAGATAGCAAGCACCTTCTTTTGGAATTGCACAAAAGAGGTCATAAGATCTCGAAGGATAAGGTTCAGTGGTGTCTCCCTAAAGTAGAATATTTGGGGTTCATCCTGTCTGTAGGTGTCCCCTTGATTTCTCCCAAATGAATTGAGAATATTCAAAATTTAAGTGCTCCTACCACTAAGAAACAGTTAAGAGCAATTTTGTGAGCAACAAGGTTTTGTAGACAATGGATTCCTTGCTATGGGGAAATTACTAAACCCCTTATAGCACTAACAAGGGATTCAGTCCCTGAACCCCTCAAATTAAAACCAGAACACCTGTCAGCTCTATCAGATCTAAAAAAGGCTATCCTGTCTGCCTCCACTCTAGGCATCTCAGATTACAACAAGCCATTTACTTTGTATGTACATGAGCAAAGAGGGGTAGCTTCAGGTGTTTTTACTCAGACTTTGGGACCTTCTCAGCGCCCAATTGCCTATTATTCTGGCCAACTGGACCCAGTAGCATCAGGAGCACCACCATGTCTTAGAGGAGTAGCTGCTACTTACTAGTGACAAAAACTGTTGATCTAGTATTGGGATGCCCATTGACAATTATGTGCCCACATGAGGTAGAAGCATTGTTGCTAAGACACAGAACACAGTTAAGAAAAACTGTAGTCTGAAAGAGATTTCATACCCATTTATAAAAGTTGTGCCCAAAAACATTATGACAAGAATACCCAATTTTTCATGTCGTAAAAAAAATAAAATATAGATTTTAAGTTTTTAAATGTTACATTTTAATTTAGTTGTCAGATGAATAAAAATAATATCATATTTATAAAGAATAGCTTTAAAAATGAAGTCTCCTTGGTGCACACTCGAATAAAATGGGCTGAAACTTGTAAATACACACCTTAGCTGAAAGATCTCAGAATAAACAATTTTTAAAGTTGGAAAAGAACACACTGGATTTCTACTTCAATCTCTTCAAATATACATATGAATAAATTAAAACCAAGAAAGGGCCTAGGTAGTGGCTGAATTGGCACTATAAACCAAGCATTCTGAATCTGAATTCAGGGTTCTTTTCACTATCCATCATTTAAAATGCAGTTTAAACAATTTCAACATAATAATAAATAATAAAATGAATAGCATAAATAATAAAATCAACAACAACAAAAATCAGTGCCTACTGTATTGTGAAGCACAGGAAGGTCTTATGGGAGAAAGAAAGTGTGTGATAATTATCTCTGACCCCATGGTGCTTATACTTATCCTTATATACTTATACTTCAGTGACAACACGATGTCTCTCAATCAACAAAAATTCATCAAGCACCTACTACAAGAACTATTCTCTAACTGGAGATAGAATAAATAATTCTTACTCATAGGAAATTGACATTTTAACAGAGGTAGCATAAGCATAAAAGGAAATATAAAGTAATAGGGAGGCTTCCAGTTAAGAAGCTATTCCAAGGTATTATCTAGGTGAAAGGTAATGAGGGCCAGAACCGAAGTTTTATTAGTGTGAGTAAAGGGAAGTGAGTTGTGGAAGTAAAGAAGGTAAAATTTGACAACTGATTGTATGTGTGATGACAGACAGAGGACCAATGACAATGTTGAGACTATAAACTTGTAAATCTAAAAGAAATATAGTATCTGACAGAAATACATAAGTTGAGAAGAAGAAATTTGAAGGAAAAAATGAGACAATTTATCAAACTGGTTTCATCATTATATTAAGAAATTAATATATAATAGGTTTGGGTTTCTTAGGATTTCATTGAATGAGTTCACAAAACACTAAATTGTTCTGATGTACAACACTATCTCCTAAAGTATACTAGTCCTAAAATAAAACCCCAGTCTCTAAGATTATATAACACCATATTTTCCTCTGGCCAAGCAAATTTATTTGTATGTCTAAGTCAATTTTTAACCAGCCTATTACTTCAACAAATCATAATTTCAAAGTCTAATAATCCAATAATAATAAATGAGTGCTTTAATAGAAAATAAATTTATTTAATTCAGCATATTAAAATACTTTATAATTGATATTTAGCAACTTAAAATAATGAAAATAACAGAGAAAGTAACATTAAATTAATTCCTAAGGTGGAGCAGACTAAGAGCAATTCACAATATCTTAATGATTTTAGCATCACTAACCTGAAATCACCTTTATTGTTTATTACTCTCTCTGGAGGACAATACTGGGCAGAACTTTCTAATACCACAATGTCAACAGTTCTGGTATTATTCCCACGTCTGGTTTGCACATGACAGCCCCAGTTTCCAGTGGATCCTGCCTGAATGTTTGAAATAGTTAAGGCACTGTAGAGAGAAATTAAGGACACACAAACACACACATAATCAATCATTAGTTATCTTCAATAGTCACTGAAAAAGTAAATTCTATAAAATACTACATATTGTGCTCAAAAAAGATCAAGGGAAAAAGCTGTCAGGTGTAAAATTAAAAGCAGGAAAATAACTTTTGCTGTAAGATATATTCAAAATGCAATTATATTCAAATAATACATAATATAAAAAAGCCAATATGTTGGAACTAAGAACTTAAAGGATTATTATGAGAGAGCCAAAAGAACCCTCCAACAAGAAACCAAAGATGACTACTCAGTAGTTATACCATTGTAGGCAAGTGATTCATGTTCACTGAGTCTGTTTTCTCATTTGTAAATATAGTATTTCATCATTTAATTCCAACTAAAGCATGCTACCAACTAACTGATACAGTAAATTTTTATTTTAATATTTGGTTTTAAGCAGAAACTATGTCTCCATTTTTTTCTAAAGCATCAGTACTTCTGAATAAAAGTTTTTAAATGTCCTGGGGCTGCTGGGTAACCTATGAAAATTTTTTAAAATTCTATGATGCAAGCTTCAAAAGATACCAACTACTGACATCTAGCACTTCCTAGTGATATACCAAGGAAATATACACAAGTATCACAAGCCAATAAATCCAATAAATGTACTGAAAAAAAGTTTTCTCTATTTACACATGTTTTCTATCAACTGAGCTAATTAGCCAGCTTAAGATGCCTAACAGACCTTCTACTCATACTCTGCATGAAGGATTCAATATTTCCCACTAAGGTGCGCAGGCTGCAACAAGAGGCATACATGTTGCAGAATACTTCACCCAATGAATTATGTAAATAAGAGAAAGAACCAGAATTGATGATTATATCCAGAAAGAGTCAGAAAAGAGTATTCTCCATAAAAGAGAGAGATTAAATTACAGGCTAAGGTCATAAGAAATAAAATAAAAACAATACACACCCAAAAAAAGGAAGAATGGAAAGAAGAAAAGTACTCTGGAGAAGCCAAATGTTTTCCTAAAAATTTTACCAATTCATCTTAAGCAACTAAAAGATATATTTCTTTTTATTTTTCTCAATATATTAATATTTTCTTATCTTTTTTTTTACCCATCACTGTGACTTCCTAATCAACAATGTACATATATACTCAAGCCCTACCTTATAAAAAAGTGAAATAGTCAAGTGAAACAAACATATATTAACAACAATGAAAATTGCCCATTATTGTAACATCACCTATTGAGCAACCCAAACTAAGACTAGAGGGCTGGATCCCACAGGGAACTACAAGAGGTTTAAGGTAATCTACAAAATACAGACTAGAATATAGACCATGAGCCTCCACCACTATTTTAACCTTTAATAATAGCCAATTAGAACAATTATCCCAAAGTAATTTATATCTATAGAAGTATACATGTATGTATACTTTTATACATAGTCACCATTTAGTCAAATAATTCAGAAGGGTAAACTCATTTTCACATTTTTGTAAAAGTTCTTTTTCACTCCCTAAGATGGCAGGTAATGTGATATAAGTTATACACTTGCTATCATGCAATACATGTCATATCTTTCTGGCCAGGGTGCTAATAGAGGGTCTGATCTTGTATCTTATATAAATTATGTTCCCTTTTTGTTAATAATTCCTTCATTAATAGTGCAAAATCATTATAATCAGGGCAAAGATGTCTATAGCCCTCTTCATCTCTTTGATTACATCACTGGGTTTGTCCACAAAGGCTAGAGTTCTTTTCTTTATAGACTCCAAGTCCTCTGGGGTGAAAATCTTTTGTGTGTCTTGACTGGAATATTTATTCTCTGAGACTATAGGTAGATCTTTTAAAGGAAATAGAGTAACCATCCCTCTAGCCTCTTCTTGATGTAACCTGTTTAGATTTTCCTGTGCACCAGTGTTTACATTTTCCCCACACCCATATTCTGTGTTTATAAACTTATCTTTTATATATAGTTTCATTTGATGCAGTTGTTTTTTCATGTCACCATAAGTTTGAGCTCTGAATCCTTTGTTAACCAAAATATAATCACTTTAAACCATTTACCAACGAGAAAGAATGCCAGTCTACACTTATACAAGACACAAAGGCAGATACAAACTATGGGGACATGAGACAGGACAGTTTGCATTGTAATATCCATAAAAGGTTTCATCCATCTAAAATCCAATCCTACATGACAAACATTAGGGAACAAAACAAACATAATGTATGGGATATGCAAAATGCATTCCCACAATACTATCAAAATATTCATTACCATATCCAGACATGTCTACATTTAAGGATAATAAGGTATATCCAAGTGAATTTGAGTTATTTATAATCCATTGTGAATCATTTTTACAAACAATTACTAAAAGGGAAAAACTACAGAAAAATTTCCAATATGGCCACCAATATGGCCACCCATAGCATGTGGCAAAAGGTATTTAATTATTAAAAATCCCTAGCCTCTTAGCTGGAGTCTTAGAATTTTGCTGGCCTCTACCCTTGGAATGTACCATTCTCAGAGTGAAGATGGAATATTCCAACCTTAACTTAACTGATTTCCCTATAGAAATTGTTTTTCCCCCCTATAAATAAAACTTAATTTCTTTAGATTTCTTAAACCTAGCTGGCTCTGCCAACTGTTAAAAGTATATATAATTTAGCATAATTTGGATAGGGGGAAGGAAAGTAATACAGAGGGGAACACATATAAATATTGTATTTATTTAACATAGAAAGGAAGAAGGAAAGGGAAATGGGAAAGTATGAAATCTGACTGCTTTTACCCACTAAATAATCAATATCTGACTCACACTAGACTAAAACCTAAGTTATCTAAAGGCAAGTTCAACAGGGGATCAGTATCTCACAAAGAGTCCCTGGTGAGCCAGAATCAGGAATCCCAGGTATAATATCCAGATGATCCCTTCCAAGTAGATATTCCACTCTTCAATCTCTGTTCAGAAGAAGACTGAATAATGACTCCATACCATAGCCAGACGATATTAAAAAAGCCAGTAACTTGATATATGGGTTTCAAGATGATTCACATATACACCTGTCTCTTCCTTCTCTCATGTCCAGAGAGCTGTTTGGGAAAACTGCCTCTTCCACAGTTTGGAACCCTGACAGCCCTGGGAGAATTCTGAGTCTTGAAGGCTTGTCACTCAAACTCTTTGCACCCTGTAATTACCCTTGCTACAATTTCCATGTTGCAAAAGATACATCACTTATATAGGGAACAAAAACTCATGAAGGAAAGTGAAAAATGGTTTACTTAATCTACATTCGAATTCAGTTCCTTCCATGGTAGTGGACAGCCTTTTTTGTTGATCTTTGTCTAATTATTCCCTGTAAACATAGGTGTCCCTCAAAGTTCTGTCCTGGGCGGCCTTCTTTTCTCCCACTATACTATTTCATTTAGTGAATTTATCAGCTCTCCTGGACTTAATTATCGATATCTTTTGCCAATCTTTCTTGTCAATATCTCAGCAGACCTCCAATCTTACATATCCATCTGCCTTACAGTCATTTCAAACTAACATCCAATAAACATTTTAAACATCCAGTAACATTTGAAACTTAAAATATGTTCAAAACAGAATTTATTATCTTTCCCCCAAATCCTACTCTCCTTCTACCTTTCCTACCACTGTATAGGACAACATAATCCTACTAATCCCTCAGGCCCACAACCTAGAAGTCATCCAGAATTCCTCACTATCTCTCAACTACTGCAACCCACTTCATTTACAAGGTTTTGCCAAGGTCTGATGATTTCATCTTTGTAACATTTCTCAAATACTCTCCCTTCTCTCCTTTAAAACTGCCACCATGATCAGAGAGATGCAAATCAAAACAACTCTGAGGTATCACATCACACCTAGCAGATTGGCTACCATGACAGCAAAGGAAAGTAATGAATGCTGGAGGGGATGTGGCAAAGTAGGGACATTAATTCATTGTTGGTGGAGTTGTGAATTGATCCAGCCATTCTGGAGGGCAATTTGGAACTATGCCCAAAGGGCGCTAAAAGACTGTCTGCCCTTTGATCCAGCCATAGCACTGCTGGGTTTGTACCCCAAAGAGATAATAAGGAAAAAGACTTGTACAAGAATATTCATAGCTGCGCTCTTTGTGGTGGACAAAAATTGGAAAATGAGGGGATGCCCTTCAATTGGGGAATGGCTGAACAAATTGTGGTATATGTTGGTGATGGAATACTATTGTGCTGAAAGGAATAATAAAGTGGAGGAATTCCATGGAGACTGGAACAACCTCCAGGAAGTGATGCAGAGCGAAAGGAGCAGAACCAGGAAAACATTTTACACAGAGACTGAAACACTGTGGTACAATAGAACGTAATGGACTTCTCCATTAATGTCAATATAATGTCCTTGAACATTCTGCAGGGATCTAGAAGAAAAAACACTAGCCACAAGCAGAGGACAAACTATGGGAGTAAAAACAGCGAGGACAAGCGACTGCTTGACTATAGGGGTTGAGGGGACATGACTGAGGAGACTCTAAATGAACACCCTAATGCAAATACCAACAACATGAAAATGGGTTCGAATCAAGGACACATGTGATAACCAGTGGAATCGTGCATCAGCTATGGGAAGGGTGGTGAGAGGGGGGGAGGAAAAGAAAATTATCTTTGTTTCCAATGAATAATATGTGAAAATGACCAAATAAAATGTTTAAAATGTTAAAAAAAAAAACTGCCACCATGAAAGTATAAGCCTTCATTACCTCTCTCATTGTAGAATGCAGGGTACGCCTGTCACAAGTCTCTCTCCATTTCAGTCCATCCTTCATTCAACCACTAATGTGATTTTCCTAAAGTATAGGTCCTACACCAATACTCCCCAACTCAAAAAATTCTAGTTGCTCCCTATTCCCTTTAGGAGTAAATACAAAATGTTCTATTCAGCATTAGAAATCCTTCATAACTTAGAACCATTCTAACTTTACAGCCTTCTTACACCTTACTCCCCAATAAATACTCTTTGATTCACCAACACTAGCATCCTGCTGTTCCACAAAGAAGACACATTCCATCTTTGGGCTCCAGGTATTTTCTCTGATTATCTCCATGCCTGGAATGTTCTCTCTCCTCTGCTCCACACACTGACCTCCCTGTTCCTTCAGGTCCCAACTAAAATCTCAATTGCTATAGATTTTCCCTAGCCCCTCTTAATTTCGGTGCCTTCCTTCTTTTAACTATTTCCTATTTATCTTGTATATAGTTTACTCTGTATAAATTTGTTTGCAAAAAATCTCCCCATTAAACTCTTGAAGGCAGGGACTATCTTTTCCCTCTTTTTGCATCCCCAGGCCTTAGCACAATGTCTGACACACAGTGGGCCTTAATAAATGTTGATTGATTGCTAAAAAGCAAGCAGGCTTTAACAAAGCAACTTTGAATCTGTGGAACTATCCAAGGTCCTGAACTACAAATATATTACCATGTGGATCACATCATAATTAATCAATCTCTGCTTGCCTTAAACCTTATTCTATCAACTGATATCAACTGACTACAACTGGTCTGATATGTTTCTATCTAAAATTATACTTCCAGACTTAAATTAATTTTTTTAAACTAAATTACTCTATTTTTGGACACCTAGCCTTCTTTGTACATCATGTTGAAGAATAAGAGAATGAAAGACTTGAAATTCATGTGAAGAATATCTATATATGTTGTACACAGAAATAAAGTAATAATTGTTACTGTTGCTTATTGCTCGGTATTAAAATCAATTAAATTAATGTCTCCATTTCAGGAGCTTAGAAAGCTAACAAAGCCAAAAGGCCCAATCTATGTTGCAACTATCCAGAAGATTTATCTATGCCAGTTGTAAACCTTAAAATTTCTTAGACTTATGAATGTTGGAAATTTCCCCATTGGGAAATTTCATACTTGAAAAATTTCCTACTGATAGTAAGAACTCTATTGGAATGTGAAACTCCTTGGAATGGGAGGATCCTTCTCCTCCCTACTTAAGACTACTTTAGGACAGAAACCTTTTGCTAAACAATGGAAAGGGCTTTGACCTATGCTTAAGCATAGAAAAGGAAGTTCTTTGAGTCATGATTGATTTTAGAATTGATACAATAGAGATACTTGGAATGACAGAACCAGGTCTTGGAACTTACAATCTCCACCCTACTCAGAGTAACAGGATTTAGGAAGGGCTGCAGCAAAGATCAAGATTTAATTATTTGAGAATATGACCTTCAACAGACATGTGGCAAAGGAAACAGACCTCTGGGCAGTCCTGGGTTAAGCTAGAGCCACCAGTGGCACAGGGGAGACATCGACAGTGATTGGTAGATGTGAGAACTGAGGGGAGGGGACTTAGATGGTTTCCTTAAAGATAGCGGGGTCTGAGGACAGAGGGAGGAGGTTTTGCTCTGAGAGGTTTGGCTCTGAAGGGGTCTGAGAGGAGAGAGGTCCTGGAGGGAGAGCTCCTGGAGAGGTCTGAGAGGAGGGCTTGCTCTGAAGGAGGCTGGAGGTGGAGGCCCCTGAGACTGTTTCTCCATTTTGGTCACGTGAGTGATAGGGGACTGATCTCTTTTCTTTGCCCCAGCTATCTAAGGGCTTGGGCCTTTGGCCCAGCCTAAGCAGAGTGGATATTTAAGCCCTATTCCCTTCTCTCCCCTTTCTCTCTCTCTCTCTCTCTCTCTCTCTCTCTCTCTCTCTCTCTCTCTCTCTCTCTCTCTCTCTCTCTCTCTCTCTCTCTCTCTCTCTCTCTAATACCTTTCTTCCTCCTGTTTGTAATTAAAAACTCCATAAAAGTTTGACTGCTGACTTAAGTTTTCATTTAGGAATTACATAGCTGAATTCCTTGGCGACCTTAAATTAATATATATCAGTCTTTTAAAGTGATTTCCATATCACACAGTATTAAGCCATCTCTATAAAAACAATGCAAAGCTCACCTTCACATACCCGTTCTATATCTCAGCTTTATGGATCCTGGATGAATAATGAATTTAAAGAGATAACTAGTACAGACTACTCTGAGGTCACTGGCACTTGACATTCACCTTACTTATATCTATTCTATATAATATAAATTCATTGAATACTGATATAATTATCCCTTTAGGATACCATATATAGAACCACTAGATTCAAGATAATATTGTATTGTGATTTGCATACATGCACACAAATATGTAACAAGTAATACTGTATGCCTAAACAGAGTATCACTATCTCTATTGAGTTCTTACAGAGGACTTCACATGGTACTCGGAAGAATTAGTTACTATATACTTTTTAAAATATTACAATTAGAATGGGAGAAGACTAGTCAACTCTTAGATAGGTGAATACCCTCATTTCTACATCTCTCATTTCCTAGTTCATCTTAAGAAGTTATATTATCTTCAAGGCTGAATGTTTAAAGTGACAAGTTCCAAAGTTAGGAAATAAAAGATTAGCAACAGGAATTAGATTTAAAAATCAAATGTGAAGTTAAAAGTAATTTCTGGAATAAAAATTTAACTTAGGCAAAAAAAAAAATACAAAACATTTGGAAAATTGTTCCTTTGTGTAAAGCTTTTCAGGAAAGAGATCAAATAAGATGTAACTATGTGACATGAGATGAACAAGTAATGAATACATTTTTAAATTTTTAATTAAGATAAAAATAAAAGTTGAAATTCCAATACTATAAGCCTAAAATATAAATATTATCTATAAAATAATATTTAATTTTTGTTTTTTACCTTGCAATCAATGAGCAGTTGTGAATCATGTTCTTTTCAACTAAGATACCTTGAGATTCATCAGTTTCAACTATTCTTCCATCCTGATACCACAACACCTGCATATCCTGATCAATATAAGAAGCCATGCATTGAAACGGAAGGCTGTCTCCTTCAAATACTACCTGACGACGAGATGGAGTCATGTAGAAAGATGGTAATTCAAGAGGAGGATCTAGAATCATAGAACCACATGAGGGGAAAAATGTAGTAAGCTAAGAGTACTATACATAGAAACTAAAATGAAAAATTACAGAAATACTAAACAAAATCCAACAACTATAAAGAGATTACCAATATAATGAGCATTAGTAAATCCCTTGATGAATAAGCTATACACCTTTCATATGATATATGAAATAGAGTTGAGTAGGTTTCAAAGAAAAACTTGTTCCATCCTGAGCTGTCACCTATACTAGAGTTGACTCCAAAGTAAGTAATCACGTAAGGAGACCATTAAAGTTCCCTCTCTACTGAACTAAAGTATTGTTCTACCAACCACATTTTAATTAATACATAGAGAAATTAAATAATTAGATGATGTGAAAGTTACAATCTGTTTTATTTTAAAATTGCATTACTATTCATTAGTCATTATTGTTAACTGATAGAAAACCTTGGATAACACTATAATTTTAAATTAGCTTTCACAAAATAAGAAACTATTTAAATGCAAGTCGATTAAAATTTGAGTGCAAAGCTCCTTAAAGGCAAAATATGCTTATGGAATATTTCTAGTTTAAGAACTTTAATTGATGGCAGGATGAATTTTGTTGTTTTTAAGTACTACTAGGAAAGCTCATACAGAGAAACAGTATACAAAATGTCCAGAATAACATCAGATAGAAAGCCAAAATATGATAAGACTTTAAAAATGTTTATCTTCTTTCCCTCTTACCACAAGTCAATAGCTCCTGCTTAACACCAGTAACTGGTTGAGCCTGAAGTGATTTAGGGTAAGCACATCTGGTTTCACGTACAGTGATATTTCTCTCTTTCACCCATCGATGCATCCACAATATATTGCAATCACACAAAAGGTATTCAGTTTGAAATTCTCTATAATATGTAAGATAAGTCATAGTTACTTATAATTATCCAAGTTTATTTTGACATTACGAGATTATTATTTGTTCTTTATCTCTCACAGAGGCCTTCCTAAGGCTTGACTACTTGTCCTTCAGAAGTCTTTAAAGACCTTATCAATTATTTTGACCTTACTGTTACATTCTATCTATTTATATAGACCAGCACCTAGCATGGTTCTTTTTTGCTTTATTAGTCTGAGTTTTTCTAATATTGAACCAGTCTCCCAAGCCTCATATAAACGCTACACTTAGTCACATAATGAATCATTATTGTAATGTATTGCTATACTCTAATAGTTAATATTCAAAATGTTTACATCTATGCTTATGAGAAATTCACTTTATTTTTTTAGTGTTTTACTAAATGTGAAAAGCAACATATTTAGTTCCTAAAAGATATTATACAATGATATATATTTCTCTATATTTATGAATAATCTACATAATAAAGAGTTATTTATTTTTATGAATTTTGAAAGAATTTAGCCATGAATCCCTGAGTCAAGTGTCCTTTTCTTAGGGTAAATCTTTAATGGCCTATCATTTCTTATTCTCATAAGAGATAATTAAAATGAATAGTTTTGGTTGCATCATTTTTCTTAATTTATACAAAAGGTACCAAGTCAGTCACAGTCAAAAGACATAGGTTTAAGTTAGTTTCTAGTACATACTGGCTCTGTGACTATAAGAAAGACATTTACTCTTAAGTTGTCTAGAGCACTAAGAAGTTAAGTTACTATATAGTTATTGATCTATATCTGCCAAGGGAATTTTCTCTCGGAAAGTTTGTTATGCCAACAAAATCACAAGTTCCATGAGGGGGGGCAAAGGGAACAGGGTTATTTCCTTTAAATTAGAACTTTTTTGAAGCTCTACACAGCATTCCCTAAATTCAGAATTTATTTTCTCTTTGTTGTGAACAACTGTTCATTTGACTGCTCTTTTTTTTGTCTTCCTTTTTTGGGATAAATTTAATATGATTTTATCAATTTATTATCTTTTTTTTAAAAAGCTCCCTTTTTGGTTTTTTGAAATTATCTTCCATTTTCTGTTCTATTTATCCATAAATGCTGCCCAAGTTTCTAAGAATGATTACTGGTTTAAGTGGAAAATTAACCCCTTTCACATTTCCCATGAACATAAATTAGAGAGCTGAAATTACATAAGGAAGATACCTTCTTTATAGTGAGAACAGCAGAGACAATGTCATAATTTTCTTTAAAAGCTAGTTATTAGCATTTCCTTATTGAAACTCACTATAGGAAAAAGGCTTCTTACTTATTACATGTTCCATCCATGATAACAAGAAGTTGTTTGAATAACCAACTAGCTCTATAAGCTAAAATTAAAATATATTTTTAAAGACTAAATGTTTTATGGGGGATTTTTTTTTAAAGCAACATCAATGCATACTGAATACAATAGAAAATTAGTACAATTCTTTGTAGTATAGATTTCATAAGGGGGTAGAATCTATTAACTGTGGTTTTCATGCTTGTTTTTAAACTATAAGAAAAAAAGTTACCCAGCTTCAGGCTAAGTTAATCATGTTTTGGGGAGAAAAACACACACACACACACACACACACACACACACACACACACACACCAATTATGTCATACACTAGCTCCAGAGAACTATTGTTGCACCTGTACAAATATGAGCTAATGCTGAAACTATATTTAAAAAGCATTCTAAAAATGCCTTGTGGAGTTAATTATTCAGTTTAGAATAAATAAAATTAAATTTCAAAAACATAAAATATCCTTGAAAAACTGGTACTTTGAAATTAAAAGTTTGCTGTTAGAAGAGTAAATAAAACAAAACAAAAAAAAACATCTTTTTTTTAAAGAAGGTCAAAGAGAGTATTACCAAAAGAGATAAAAAATATAATGGTTTACATAGAATTTAGAAAATAATATTTTTCTCAATTTAAAATTATTTTTTAAAATGGACTCATTTATAGGGTGAGTGTTTCATTTGTAGATGAGAAAGAAATATTCTACGATGGATTTAAAAAATGGCTGAGATTTTTTCTCATGAAAAATTTCAACATTACAAATGGGCAGCTAGATGGCACAGTGGATGGAATACCAGACCTGGAGAATTAGGAAGATTTCAGTTCAAATGTGACCTCTGGTACTTACTATATGTGTGATGCTGATCAAGTCACTTAACCCTATTTACTTGTTTTCCCATCTGTAAAATGAGCTGGTACAGGAAATAGCAAAAGCCTAGTATCTTTATCAAGAAAATTAAGAGACACAACTGAAGAGACTGAACAGTCTAATTTTTAATTTAATGAATAAAAAACAAAATTTACTCACAAAGACCTTAAGGAACCAAGGTAATCAAAAGTTCCTTGTGCTAATGAAGAAAACAAATTTCCTGAAAGATTTCTGCAAGAAAAAAAGGAAATTTTATTTCATTTCACTTCAAAAACAGTACTTAATATCATGCCATTGGTTCCAGAACTTTCAATTCACAAAGAGCATCTTAAAATTGCAAATTATATAATCCGTACATTATCAGGAGCAGTATGCTAAAAAAGCAAAATGTATTTATGACCAAATAACCTGAATTTAAGCTAGGTACTTTCCATTTACTACCTGTATATAACCTTGAAAAAGTCACAAACTCTCAAAGCTTCAGTTACCTTATCTATGTGGTGCAGTAGATAGAGAATCAGGCCTAAAGTCAAGAAAATTCATATTCCTGAGTTCAAATCTAACCTCAAAAAATTACTAGCTGTGGGATCCTGGGTAAGTCATATAATCTTGTTTGTCTTGGTTTCCTCATCTGTAAAATGAACATGAAAAGGAAAAAGGCAACCCACTCCTATACCTCTGCCAAGAAAATCTCAAATAAGGTAACAAAGAGTCAGACCCAGCTAAAACAACAACCCCCCCCTCAAAAAAAAAAAGAGGTGATTAGCCTAGATGACTTTTTAGATCCCTTTACATTTCTAACTTAAATATCCTCAAAGCTTTATAAAAACTATGTCTCTAATTATTTTAGAAGAGATGCTTTCAAATGATCTATGTATCAACCAACTGCCTCTGAATTATTTCATATGCCTGTAAAATGGAATTCTTCATTTCTTTTTTAATTTAATGGGGGACCTGGATGTCCTCTTACCATTGAGATGTATAGCCCACAGTGACAAGGAGGAGAAACCATAGAGACAGGAAGGAGGAACCAGAGACAGGACATGAGGTAGGAAAAGGTTATAAAAGGAGTCAGTGGCTGACAGCTGGGGATCAGTTGCTGACAATTATGGCTGGCAGTTATGGGGAAGTTGGCTGCTAGGCATGAGTTGGTCTTTGGTTGCCTGTGGTGTGGGTTGATGATTAGTTGGTAGTTGTAAGATATACATACATATATATGGAGAGAGAGAGAGGGGGGGGGGGGGGGGGAGAGAGAAAGAGAGAGAGGGAAAGAGAGAAAGAGAGAGAAATTCTGACTGGTGAGCTGAGCTTAAGGGTGATCAGCTGGACTTCTAGGATAACTAGTATAAACAGTAGGAAATTTTCTTTCTCTACCTATTTCCTATATTTCTCTCCTTTACTACATTCATCTTACTATATTCTTTTACTATCTCTATTTTAATTAAACTAAATTGTTAATTGCTAAAAGCCGCTAGAAGTTTTCTTTTCTCTGGCTTAAAGGGACAATATTAATTTACAACTCTACTATATTCTCATTAAAACTTAAATTATTAAAAAGCTGCTCTCTTATTTTCTCAAAACTCCAAATTTAACCCTTACATTTAATTGGAAAGCCAGGTAGGAGATGAATCCTCAAGCTTCTGATGATTTTACTTACTTTTTACTGAAATTATCCCTAAGTTCAAATTGTCATGCTGTTTTTTGTCTATCTAATATGGCTTATTATCCAACAGAATATTACACAGTGCTTCATATAGCACTGTTCCTAGCCATAATTACAGTGTTAGGAGGCTTCACATTTTGCCTATTCCTCCTCAAGAAGGAAAAGAATAATGGTTTTGCTGAACTAAAAGTTCAACTTGAAGAAAAACTAAAAACTAACTCAAGTGACCTTGAAAAGAAGCTGGAGGAGTCTGGGGGATCTTCAGGAAAATAATTCGAGTGACCTTAAGAAGCTGGAGGAAATTTTAGGGGATCTCAGGGCTTATATAGGAAGCATTGAGAATGGCTTGAAAAATCCCCAGAGTAATAAGAGAGATTTATCTCTCAACACTACCTCATCCTTAGAGCCAACTCAGTCTCTGTCCAGTCCTATTCCACCCAATTCTGCTCATATTAAAACCACTGCAATTACTCCTGATCCTGTTCTATTTCTAAATCTACCCAAACTCCTCCCACTTGACATATTTCCCTACCTACATCCATTACCTGATCTATAGCAACTCAAACAAAAAAACAGGAGGCAGTGTAAGAATTAAATAATATTTCTACCCAGATACATATTTTATAAAGTTTAGTGGAAGGGTAGACAATTATTCCTCTAAGTAACCTGACCGAGTGGTGCCTAGCCTGCATGTCTCCTCCTCTTTCCCTCTACCTGCCTACTCTACATCCTGACTTCCTTCTCATCCTCAGTTCTCCCCTTTTTCTCTCTCAATTCTCCCTCTAAGAAGTCCCAAACTTTGACCTTTATTGACGCACATCACATTGACCAATGCAAAACCTGAAGCAACTGCAGTATGTCAGGAATGTTTGAGACAGGTAAAACTTCTCAGGAAGGGGAGGGGATAAAACTTTCTTGACACAGCATAAACCAAAAATAATTCAGTTACATGCCGATTCCCCTTAAAAGAAGTACTCATCTTTAATAAGAGTAGAGATGTAATTTCACTGAAGCTTCATACACCACTCACCCCCCAAGATATTGAGAGATTCAAGCAAAATAGCCCTTCTTTTGAGGATGATCCAACTGTGACTATTAAAAAGCTAGAGAGCATTTATCACACATATCATTCCAGATGGATTGATATTAAAACTTCAAGCTTTTTTGACAGAAAGAGAGAAAAATAAAATTATCTCTCTTGTCAATCAGGCTCAGGGAAGAAGAGCAGTTCATTGGCCTCCCCAAGACCCGAAATGAAACCCCAACAAAGAGCAAGATTACTCAAGACTATACCAGGCTAGAGAGACATTATTAACCGCAATGAGAGCTTACACTGATAGGCCTGGTACATGGACAAAATTTAAAAATTTTAAACAAAACCCCAATGAAAATCTGTCCCAATTTATGGATAGATTTATTGAGCTGGGAAGTAGATATATAGACCTGGATCTTGCCACAGAAAGGGGACAAATAAGGGGACAGTTTGTGAAAAACTGTTGTAAAATAGTCAGAGATTATTTTAAGACCAATCGTCCAAACTAGGCTAATATGAACCTTGAAGAATTGAGGAGATTAGCAGTTTACGTATTTAACTGCCATGGAAAGAAAGATGACAGAGAATAGAGACATTAAGGAGAGAAATTAAAAGTTTAAAGGAGGAAATTGGAAGAGAAAAAGCAAATCAAGCAGTGACCATAGCTACTTTGCAAGACTACACAAATCAAACACAAATGTGTTACTTCTGTGGAAAAAGGGGTCATGTAGTGTTAAACTATAGAAACTGAAACCAGGTGCTCAATAACATAAATTTTAGAAATAATGGGAACTCTAGGAATAACAACTTTAGAAATAATAACAATAGAAACACATTTAGAATTACTAATCCAAATGAGGCGAATGATCGTTTATAACAATATATCTGAAATGGGGCTCGCCCATGTAATACAGAAATCCCCCTAAAGAGAGGAACCTCAGAGAAATGGCCAACGATCTTTATGAAGGTTGGAGGGGGGAGAAAGGACTCTGGAATCAGAGAATGAAACCTTTGATTTCCCAGACACTGATATTTTAACACCAGTTATCACAGTCCATTCTCACCAACATAATAATGAACCACATGTAACTCTGAAAGTTGGAAATACTTATTATGATTACCTCTTAGGCACTGGAGCTTCCAGATACAACTGCAAAATTCACTGCCTTAGAAGAGCCAGAATTAATTTTAACTTTTTGAGACTTTTTCCTCTGCATACATATCATTGCTACGGGGAAGATACTTCTATTGCTTCCTATATATGGAATTTACAAATGAAATTAAGGGAACTTCAAGAATCCGGAGCTGTATGTACAAGCAAGACCTAGACTTTTCCCTTCATGATCTTAACCCTATGCACAGGGGAAACTCAGCAGACCTAGGAAGGTCCTTTACAAGTACTGTTAACTACTCCAACAGCTATAAAAATTGGAGAAAAGCCCTCGTGGAAACATTGCTCCCACATAAAATGAGTACCTTCCATCGAAACTGATTGACTGTATCCTGTCAAATGCATTAAAGATAAAACAACAGAGACAACTGGACACTATTTTCACTGACATTGAACTCTGGAATTTTATGTTTAGGATATTGATTTATCCTTATACTTGGAGCACATGACACCCATATTAATAATTTTTTTTAATTTTGCAACAGAATGAATTTAAATATCCATTAGCCAATGGGTAAGTGTATAATTTATATTATAATATACATAATTTGGGTTTGGTTTTAAATATTTATACTAGCATGTATTCTGTTTAGAAATGGTTATCATTGTTTCACTTTTATAGAACTATAGAGAAAAGTTAAATAAGTAAATAAGTGTTATACAGTGTTATAACCTTTGGTCAACACCCATCTCAGGGGGGAATTGATTGTATATTTTTTTATGTATTATTTGTTAAATTTAAAATGATATCTCCAGGTTCTTATTTTCCATAGAGTATAATTTTCACGAATTCTAAGATTAGGATTGTAATTATTTGTAATTGGGAATTGTATTTTTGAAAAATCCAAGATTTGAAATCTTTTTAGAGTAATTTTAGAATTTGTTAACTCCCTGAATCAAGAAAAGTGAACTATTTTAAGAAGACACCATGTAGAAACCTACACTTCATCGAAAGACCTAAAGTGAAATGCGGGAAATATTGATTGAACTGAAAAGTACTGAGAGCATTTAATGAATTTAAATTACTTATGCCAAAAGGGATTGCCTAGGCCTAATTGGCTTTTTTGTCAATGTGCCTACTTACCATTGGTTTTATTTTTTTCTTTTATTTCCCTTTTCCTTATTATTTTATTCTTCTATTAGTTAGTATAATATTATAGGCACTTTTAACTAGAAAAAATTTTTAAGTTTATGTTAGATATGTTTAATTGATCCACTGGGGAGACTAGCCTCCCAAAAGATCACAAGGCGGGATTGTAAAAAAGGAATTATTTATTCCTTTTTTTTTTTTTAACAGAGAACCTGTACATCCTCTTACTATAGAGATGTATAGGAATTATCCAGCCTACAATGACAGAAAGGAGAAACAATAGAGACAGGAAATGAGGTAGGAAAAGGTTATAAAAAGAGACTGACAGTTGGTGGTCAGTTACTGACAGGGCTGGCAATTGAGAGGAAATTGTCTGTTGGACACGAATTGGTTGTTGGGGGTTGGTTGCTGGTGTTGTGCATAGATAGATAGATTGATAGATTGATAGAGAGAGGGAGAGAGAGAGGGAGAGAGGGAGGGAGAGAGGGAGGGAGGGAGGGAGGGAGGGAGAGAGAGAGAGAGAGAGAGAGAGAGAGAGAGAGAGAGAGAGAGAGAGAGAGAGAGAGAGAGAGAGAGAGAGAGAGAGAGAGAGCTTCTTCCTGGTGAGCTGGGCTGAGCTGAAGGATGATCAGCTGGACTTTCTTCTATCGGCAGTGCTAGGAAATTTTAGTAGTTATAGGAAAACCAATATAGACATTAGGAAATTTTCTTTCTCTACCTCTTTCCTATATTTCTCTCCTTTACTATATTCATTTTATTATAGTCTTTTACTATCTCTATTTTAATTAAAATAAATTGTCAATTGTTAAAACCTGCTAGAAGTTTTTTCTGGCTTCAAAGGATAATGTTAATTCACAACTCTACTATATTCTCATTAAAACTTAAATTATTAAAAACTGCTCTCTTATTGTCAAAACTACTAATTTAACCCTTTACATGCCTCAGAATAGTGTAATTTAATTTTTTTTACTTTTTTATCATTCATTAATTCTAGAAAACCTATTATAAATATATAATGGGGGAAAGGACATGATAATGACCCTTTAACTATAAAAGACTTGCTATTTTTGTTAGGAGATTAAAGGAGATGTTTTCATTCTATCATTCTTCAGATCAGGTTAGCAATGCTCCTTAGTCCTCATGGAATGGATTTGAGAGATTCAATAATTAGAGGATCATGACTATTAAGTTGGAAATGACCTTAATTGACCAACTCCCTCATTGTCTAGACCAGGAAAATGAGGCTCAGATATTTGATTTAACTTGTTCCCAAGTATATTAAGTGGAAGAACCAGAATTAGCTCTCAAATTCCAAATTCTTTACACAACACCATGTTGGTTCAGTTTTTAATCAAATAGTATATATAACAACTCCAAGCTAAACTTAAAATGAGAGATATTTAAAACCCATTTCCTACCTAAGTGTTACCTATCTGAGAAAATACATTTTTCTTACATAAATTTTTAACTTTAAGAGAGAAAATATTCTATACTTTAGGGGGGAAAGCCTCTCCTTCATTGAGATCATTTCCAACTGATATATAAGAAGCAAATGAAGTTAATTCAGTTAATCATAAACTGTCCAACAAAATGGATATTTATTATAACATTCTTGTTTAATAAAATAAATAGTACCAATGACTAATTTTATCTTAAATATGTATGTTGAAAAGAACATAATTTTCCTAAAGAACTGGGAGACCTATATAGGGTCTTTTACCTAAACTATAAAAGGGAGGTTCTAACTTCATCAAATTCAATATTAATTTAATAATATTATTTAATGGAAAGGCGAGATTGAAGGAGAAAGGAGAGAAGGAGGTAGGTTTTTTAAGTACCTACGTAGTGCCAAGAACTGTACTAAATGCTTTACAATGTTATCCCATTTTATCCTCTCAACAACCCTGTAATGTAAGTGCTACTATTTTCATTTTACAGATGAGAAAACTGAAGCAGACAGAGATTAAGTGATTTGTCCAGGGTGACACTACTAGTAAGTATTTGAGTCTATACTTGAAATCAGGTCTTCCTTACACTAGACCAGAGCTTTAACCACTGCACCACAGTTGACACAACACTTTCATGTACATTGTTTCAATGAATTAAGGAAGCACAATTGAAGAAAATGTGAAAATCAATCAAGGATTGAGTATTTAAGCACCTACTATATGTCAGATACTGAAGACACAAGAACAGAGTTGGAAAGACCATTTTCTTTTGAAAGGCTGATATTCTATCCAAGAGAGAGACAGAATGTATATATAAGTACAAGAGTTAAAAGACAATGTTAAAACAATCTCTGCCCTCAAGAAATTTACATTTTAGATTGACAGTTTCTTGAGGGCAGCAGCCTTGTCACTTTCCACTGTAACTCATAGTCCATAGCAGATGTTTAATAAAATTATTTTATCAATAAATCACTTTATTATATTATATTTTAGAGAAAGAAAAAGTATACTTACAATCTAACGAGATTTGTGAGTCCTCTAAATATATTTGCATTCAAACATCCTATTCTGTTGTTGGTCAAATCCCTAAAAAAGATTAAAAAAAAAAAGTAAATTTCTGTAACTGTGTTCAACAAAGGGTTTTTCAATTGGGTTTCCTGGCTAAAGTGAACCATTCTATAGCTGAAAGCATAGACATATGGTATGTTTTATTTTCAGTGTGGGAAGTCAGTCAGTCAACAAAAATTTATGAAATGCTTTCTGTGTCCCAGGCACTTTGTAAAGTTCTGGAGATACAAAGACAAAAATAAGATCCAGCTAATGGATGGATCATATATTAAAACAGGGGTGAAAGCATATTACATATAAAATATAAAGGACAGGGATTAGGATTAGATCTGTGATTTCTGTGAAGAAACTTCCTCCGCTACTGCAAGTTATACCCTTCTCTGCAATTTACAGTTTTAGAGAGCTGTCGGATCCCCGAGTAGCTCAGTGATGTAGCCAGAGTCACAGAGCAGTCAAGGTCCTCCTGGCTGCGAGACAAACTCTATCTGCTCTATCAAACTGCTTCTCTGTAGACATAAAGTATGCTCCTAATATGGACAAAATGAATAAATGGTGAGAGGGAAGACACCAGAAGCCAGGGACTCAGGAAAGGTTTCCTAGAGAAGGTTACACAGGAGCAGTCTAGAAAGAAATTTGAGCTTCAGAGAGATAAAAGAGAAGCAGTGCATCACTGCTGGAGTCAAGGAGATAGAAGGCAAGTGCCAATAATCATTTCTATAAATGGGAAATGAAGGAAGAACTGCAGTGATAGTATAAGGACAGTGAAACACATTCCTCAAACTATTCTGCACTCCAATGTAATACAGTTGGTGCAGAGGCACACAGAGGTGCTATTATCATTAATCAAATTTGGGAAATAAATTTTCACTTAGAGGTTAAGTAAGTTGCTCAAAAATCACACAGGTGGCAAGCATCAGATCTGGAATGGGAACCTACAAGGACTAATCTACATCCTGAACAATACTTCTACACAACTAGCTTCCTCCTCCCCTCATACTGTTTCATTCCCTAGCCATTATGTAACTTCAGAAATAAAGTTAGAATGGAGAGATCTAGAGGTTCTCCATCTAGATTAAGCTCTCAATGGCTGCATGATTAAATTCTTAATAGTGTCTTACACAGTAAAATCTAACTCCTGACATAACGAGCTTTTAGCTGAGGAAGTAGGACAGGGGACCCAGTCAATAAAGGGTGATGAAAAAAAATGTGACCAGTAAAGAAGAGGTTAGAAAAGAATAAATTATTAAATGTTATTAGGACTTTTTTTTTTTAATTAAATATCTACTTTGTGCCTGGACTCTGTAAAGCACTTTTTTTCTTTATTTTATTCCAGGAACAAATTTACACATAAGTTTTCCAAGGTTACATGATTCATGTTGTCTCCCTGCCCTCCCCCCCCCCCCCCCGAGTTGACAAGCAATTCCACTGGGTTATACACGTATTATCCCTCCAAACCTATTTCATATTATTCATTTTATAAGAGAGTAATCTTATAAGACCAAAACCCCAAATCCTTTATGACTAGCATTCTTTTCTTAAGTCCCTCAGAATTGTACTGTTAGAGCTTTTAGACCCATTCATAAGACATTCTGATGTTTATTTCATTCTGCCTTTGTCATATTTTAATTTAAAATCTAAGAATTTTTGAATTTAAGAATTTTTTTGTTTGAGATTTTATTTTTATAAAAATCCAAGACTTTTGTTTAAGATTTTATATAAAAAATTCAAAGATTTTGATTTTGTTCAAGAAAAGATCTTCAAGAAAGAAGCTTGAAACTTTTATATCCAGAGAATGAACTGTTGCAGAAAGATGCCGAAACCCTACACTTCATCAAGAAGATCAAGAATGAACTTTGGATGTGATTGATTGGACTGAACTTTTGATTGAACATTTATTGTAACTGTACACATTTATGCCAAAAGGGACTGCCCCTAATTTGGTTTTCTGTCAATGCGCCTAGCAAACATTGGTTTTGCTTTCTTTTCTTTTCTATTTCCTCTCTCACTATTCTAATTTCTCTTAGAAAATTGAATATTGTGTATATCTTTAGTTAGAAGTGAATTTAGAACTACAAAATGATTATGTTAAATGATCATCAGGGGGGATTGTAAACCTCAAAATTTCTTAGACTTATAAATGTTGGAAATTTCACCATTGGGAAATTTCATACTTGAAAAATTTCCTATTGATAGTGGGTCTTGACTATTGGAATGTGAACCCCATTGGCATGGGAGGTTCCTTCTCCATCCCTTCTTAAGATTACTTTAGGACAGAAACCTTTTGCTGAACAATGGAAAGGACTTTGACCTATGCTTAAGCATAGAACAGGAATTTCTTTGAGTCATGATTGATTTTAGAATTGATACAATGGAGATACTTGGACTGAGTAAGGGCTGCAGCCTAGATCAAAATTTAATTATTCCAATCTCTACCCTACTCAGGTTAACAGGATTTAGAAAGGGCTGTAGCAAAGGATCAAAGATTTAATTATTTGAAAATATGACCTTCAACAGACATGTGCAAAAGCCAGAGACCTCTGGGCGGTCCTGGGTTTAAGCTAGAGCCTCCATTGGCACAGGGAAATTGAGGGACAGGTGATTGGTAGATGTGAGGACTGAGGGGAGGCAACTTGGATGGTTTCCTTAAAGATAGGGGAGTCTGAAGACTCGGGGGGGGGGGGGGGTTGAGAAGTTGGTCGGTGTGGTTGGTGTGTGCTCTGAGAAGCTTGCTCTGAAGGAAGCTGAAAGTGGGGGCCTCTGAGACTGTTTCTCCATTTTTGGTCACGTGAGTAATAGGGACTGATCTCTTTCCTTTGCCCCAGCTATCTAAGGGCTTGGGCCTTTTGGCCCAGCCTAAACAGAAGGGGTATTTAAGCCCTATTTCCTTCTCTCCCCTTTCTCTCTCTCTCTCTCTCTCTAATTACTTCCTCCTATTGTAATTAAACTCCATAAAAGATTGACTGCTGACTTAAGTTTTCATTTAGGAATTACATAGCTGATTCCTTGGCGACCTTAAATTAATATATATCAGTCTTTTAAAGTGATTTCCTTGTCACAGTCATCAACTTAGAAGAAATTATAGTTTTGACCAAAGTGTCAAAAAATTGACTCAACTTCTGACTTTATCTCCTAAGTCATCTAAAAGGTATTTCAGTTTTTACTTCTAATACTATGTAAATATGATTTCTTTAACTAGACTTTTCTGTTGTTGTTTTTTTTAAACAACCACATATTGAGAAATATGATCTCTGGTTTCCTCATTGTGGGGAAACAAAGCAAAAAGATAATATGATAGTTCAACACTGGGTACATAATTCCCACTGAGCTGCCCAAAGTAGAATGACCTGCTCACACTCACACAGCTAGAGTCAAACGTTAGATATGAACCAAAGTCTTCCTGACTCCAAGTTCAATATTCTATTCATTAAGCCACACTATTCGTAATATGTTTCTGATCATTTTTTTATAAAACATTTAACACTTTGCAAGGATTTACAAAATTTTTGCTATTCTAGCTATAGATTGTTTGTACTAAATATTCCAAATTTTCCTTCTGTTTTGAAATACTCAAAAGTCAGCAAAAATGATTTTAACTTTTGAGTTTTAATTATGCTACTTTCAAAATATTTTAGGTCCAGTTATATATTGGGAGATACCAAAATTGTCAATTTCTGGAGTCTGTGTGATAAAGTAAGAGATAATGAATCCTTCACTTTACTTTCACATAAAGTCTCAAATTTCTACTTCAGAAAACTGTGTATATCAGTCAAGAACTTTAGAACTAGAAAAGGGTTTTAATTAGTTGCTGGATACAGAATCAATCATAGTTTAAATTACAATAATAGTGTACTAAACCATTTTTCCCCTCTTCCTCAGGGTACTTCAACATTTTCACATTATGTAAAGAAATGCAAAGTTATCTTTCTTCAATCAGTAAAATGTAAATTAACCAATTGCAAAAAAAAATTTCTACCATCATGTTATTAAAACTATTCTATATTAAACTTCTGAACAAACCCTATATATAGACAATAATGAAGTTCATAATAAACACAGATAAAACGCAACTGAGGCTATTTTGGCTATTTTACCAAGTCCTAAGCAATTAGTAAGAACTACAAAATAAATGAAAAAGTCAGCAATATACACTGAGTGTTAAAAATGAGTTAACTAATACTGCAAATAATAGAATAACGTTAGATTTAGTTAGAAAGCAATTTATTAAAAAGAGAATTTTTTTAGTTGATGATAAAAGCAGATATTCTCCCTTCCTATACTAAAAAAATTAACATATTTGGCTATATTAAATATTAATATAAAAGCAGCTATAGTGATAATACAAATTATCTCATCTTAAGCATTCAATTTTCATACAATTACATCCAGACCAGTGAGTTTTGAGCAAAACAAACCAACAAATGTAAAATCTTCCAAAGATGTTCATATTACATAATCTAAACCCACAAATCACTAAGGTAAAGAATAGCAATACTCTTACTAGCTAGCTACTCTTTTTAACAGTTATTTGAACATTAATATGCCTATTCTGACTAGTCATTAGTTCAAATTTAATGTCTTAAGATCAAATACTTACAATCTCTTTAGAGAAGAAAGCCCCCAGAAAGCACCTGGATCTATAGTACTAATAAGATTATTTCTCAGATCCCTGTTATAAAACAAAGCAAAAAGTTATTAACATATGAAAAGCATAGAAAAATATATTTTCTAATCTATTAACAAATATGTTGAAGTATTCTAAATATACCTTTATCTATACAGAAGTAGGAATACATGTTTTGTCTTGAGTCATCACAAGAAAAAGAACAAACACTGGAAAAGAAATATGTTTCTGGAGGCCAAAAAAATGAACTCGCAAAGAAACAGTTCTTATCATGGTTTTTCCAATTTTTTAGTGTATTTTTAAAATCATAGACTCAAAGCTGGTTGCATGTCACTTTATCATCAGAAAATGTGAACTCAAAATTTCTCTACTCCACTAATTGTACCACAATCACAAGTAAAATCTTCAATTTATCCCAGGATTATTACAACAGCTTCCAAAATTTTCCCTCAACTGCTTTCTTTTCCTGCTCCAATTCATTCGCCACAACCAAATTAAAGGCTTGTTTTGGTCTCATGTTATTTATCCTGTTTAAAAATTTTCAAAGTCTCCATTTTATCTACAATGCCTTGGTAAGGCATGGAATACTTCACTATGGTGCAAATGAGAACTGGACTTGTCAGAGGTCCTGGGTTCAAACTATCTCTACTATCTACCACCTCTACTTCTTTAGTTGTCAGTTCTCTAATCTTAAAAAAAAAAAAGTTCTATAGAGCTTGTAACACCTAAAAAATTATTTTAGCTCCAATGAAAATCATGAACCCTCTTAATCCCTTAAACACATTTTTACTTTGTCTATATTCTTTTTCCTCTACATTACTGTCCATGTCTAATGTTTACTATATGTCAAGTATAATACTAAAGACTTCTGGTCACTCTTTAAAGTTCTCACTTTTGTGCTTGCTTCCACAGTACATATACTAAAATTGGAACAATACAGAGAAGATTAGCATGGCCCCTGTGCAAGGATGACACACAAATTCGTGAAGCATCTGATATCTTTTGCTTTTAAAGAAGAAACTAAAGGGAGCTTAAGGAGGAAATAGACAGTAAAACTATGCTAGTATGGGAACTTAATCTTTCCCTATCAGAACTAGATAAATCTAACCAAAAAATAAATAAGAAAGAAGTAAAGGAAGTAAATAAAATATTAGGAAAGTTATATTTAATAGATATCTGGAAAACTGAATGGGAATAAAAAGAAATATACCTTCTACTCAGCAGTATATGGTAGATAGACAAAAACAGACCATGTACCAGGACATAAAAACTTCACAACCAAATGCAGAAAAGCAGAAATAATAAATGTAAGTTTTCAAATCATAATATAATAAAAACTATAATCAATAAAGAGTTTATGGAAAGGCAAATTGAAAATTATTTGGAAACTAAATATTCTAATTCTCCAAAACAGGTGGGTCAAAGAACAAATCATAGAAATGATCACTGACTGCATTAAAGAGAATGACAATGAAGAGACAACATATCAAAATTTATGATATAGTCAAAGCAGTAATATGGGGAAATTTATATCCCTGAATGCTTCTAGTAATAAAAGAAAGAAAAAGAATATTAACTAATTGGGGATGGAACTAAAAAAAAACAAAACTATAAGAAGAACAAATTTTAAATCTCCAATTAAAGACTAACTTGGAAAAATCCTAAAAATCAAAAGAGAAATTAATTAAAATTGAAAGCAAAAGAATTATTGAACTAATAAGAGTAGGAGTTGGTTCTATGGGGAAAAAAAAAAACAAATAAAATAGAGCACTGGTTAATTTGATTACAAAAAAGGAAAAGGAGAATCAAATTACCAGCATTAAAAATGAGAACAGTGAATTTAACTCCAAGGAAAGGGAAATTAAAGCAAACATTAGGAGCTACTTTGTCCAATTATATGACAATAAATTGACAATTTAGGTGAAATGAATGTTTACAAAAATATAAAATAGCTACATTAATAAAAGAAGAAATAGCATACTTAAATAATCCCATCTCAAAAAAGGAAATTGAACAAGTCATCAATGAACTAAAAAATTCCCAGGGTCAGATGGATTCACATGTGAATTCAATCAAATACTTAAAGATTAATTAATGCCAATAATATATAAACTATCTATCAAAATAATCAAAGGAGTGTGTGGAGTGGAATTCTGGGGAAGCTTATACCCCCAGAAATCACTCTAACAAGCATGACAGGAGACTTGATAAAATGCTAGCAGACAAAAGCCACTTTATTTGGAGAAAACAGTGGATGGGGGAGAGTTAGGGGAGGAAAAGGGAATTGGCCCACAAAAGGGACTTGCCTGGTTCAAAAAATGTCCTCTCTTTAGGTACAACCACAGACTTTTATAATAATCCTGATGCAACAGTCCCCTCCTCCCCTCCATCTAATCCCACAGAAGGGGGACTATGATGTTCACAGTGTTGAGCATGTAATTTTCAGCATTACATACCCCTAAAGACCCTCATGATCACAAAAAAAAACTTGTGACTATTATAGGTTTCCCAGCCTAGGACAAAAAAAAGATACTTTTGAAACTCACTGTTCCTTCTTATTTTGTAGTTGGCTTTCTTCCTAGGGTACAGATAAAACTCTTCTCAAGGTTTTTGAAAATAGATCAGGAAAACTGAAAAAAGTTTTATGAGGTTGGGGAGTAGGTAGTCTAAGGAATAGTAATACTAAAGGGTCTTGAAAAGATAAATACTATTCTGAGAATTACACACTGAATCTCATCCCACACAGGTGTCCTTCCAAATTCTTTTTATTACACAAATATAGTGCTGATACACAAAAACCAGGAAGACCAAAAACAAACAAAATTACAAACCAATTTCATTAATGAACATTGATGCAAAAATCTTAAATAAAATACTAACAAAGAGACCAGAGCAATATATCAAGAATATTAATCACTATGACCAGGTGGGATTTACACTAGGAATGTAAGGCTGATTTAATATTAGGAAAATTATTAGCATAATTGATCATATCAATAATAAAACTAACAGAAATCACATAATTATCTCAATAGATGTAAAAAAAGACTTCAAAAAAATACAACACCCATTCCTATTAAAAACACTAGAAAGCATAGAAATAAAAGGGCTTTTCCTTAAAATAATAAGTAGTGTCTATCTAAAATCATCAGCAATAGAGATAAATTAGAATCCTTCCCAATAAGATCAGAAGTGAAAAAAAATTTCCATTATCACCACTATTTTTTAATATTATATTAGAAATGTTAATTTTAGCAATAAGAGGAAAAGAAATTGAAGAAGTTAAAGTGGGCAATGAGGAAACTAAATAATCACTTTTTGCAGATGATCATGACGGTATATATACTTAAGAGAACCCTAGAGAAAAAATGTAAAAACTAGCTGAAATAATTAAAACTTTAGCAAAGTTGCAGAATACAAAATAAATCCACATAAGTCATCAGCATTTTTTTGTACTTCGAACAAAGTCCAGCAGCAAGAGTTAGAAAGAGAAATTCCAACTATTGTGCCCAAAGGAATAATGAACTGGAAGAATTCCATGTGAACTGGTACAACCTCCAGGAATTGATGCAGAGTGAAGGGAGCAGAACCAGGAGAACATTATACACAGAGACTGATACACTGTGGTACAATCGATTGTAATGGACTTTTCCATTAATGGCAATGCAGTGATCCTGAACAACCTGGAGGGATCTACAAGAAAGAACACTATCCACATTCAGAGGAAGAACTGTGGGAATAGAAACACAGAAGAAAAACAACTGCTTGATCATATGGGTCGATGGGGATATGACTGGGGATGTAGACTCTAAATGATCACCCTAGTGTAAACATCAACAACATGGAAATAGGTTTTGATCAAGGACACACATAAAGCCCAGTGGAATTATGCGTCAGCTATGGGAAGGGTTTTGGGGAGGGAAAGGAAGAATCATGATACTCGTAACCAGGGGGAAAATGTTCTAAATTGACTAATTAAATAAAATTTTAAAAATAAAGAAAAACAGAAATTCTATTTAAAACTCTCTAGATAATATGAAATACTTGGGAATCTATTTGCCAAGACAAACACAGGAATTATATGAACACAACTACAAATAAAGTTAGGTCTATACAATTGGAAAAACATTAATTGTTCATGGGTAGGCAGAGCTAATATAATAAAAATGGCAATCCCATCTAAATTAAGTATCATACCAAACAAACTTTTATAGAACTAGAAAACATGACAATAAAATTTATCTAGAAGAACAAAAGGTGAAGAATATCAGAAGAACTAATGGAAAAAAGTGTGAGGGCTGGTAGCCTAGCAGTACCAGATCTTAAATTGTACAATAAAGCAGTAATCATTAAAACAATCTAGTACTGGCTAAGAAATAAAAGGGTAGATCAATGGAATGAATATATTAGGGATAAATAACCTCAGCTATCTAGTCTTTGATAAACTCAAAGATCTCTGCTTTTGGGATAAGAACTCACTATTTGACAAAAACTGCTGGTAAAATCAGAAAACAGTATGGGAAAAATTAGGTTTAAATCAATAGCTCACACCCTATTCTAAGATAAGGTCAAAATAAGTATAAAATGTATGTGATCCTTAAAGATATAGATACTCCCACCTTATGCTTCTTTGTTTTTTCACACTAATTTACACATGAGAAAGGTCCACAGATTATCTGATTAGTATTACAATTGGTCATTGAAAGTGATGAGAATACAAAATTAAAAACACATACATACCACTAATAAAAAACACTTCACATTTCAAATGTATTATTACCTACATAGCTACAATACAAGTTTTCCCACACTAAATATAAACTCTGTACTTGCTTATTTCTAAATGTAAGGAATGTTAAAATACTGTTAAAGAAGAGAAACTATGACATTCATTTTAATGATTAGTTTTATATAAATTAATACTAAGAGAAGTAATTCTTGATGTCTGAGGTTAAAAAAATAATAAACTCAAATTCCTCAAAATAAGGACACATTTGTGCTAAAGTATTCATAAGTTGTTTACCTTAATTATTTATATAGTCAGATTTGTTCAGTAACTTCCTCCCAGGCAGTAAGACTTTTTCAGAGTTCATTAACAAATTTAACCAATTAGGATAAAATTAATATATTAACTGTGACTTAAAAAGAATTAATGAATCTTTATAAATCCTTAACTTTGTCTAAGAAAGTGGTTTATTGACTGATGAGTTTAGACTCAGTGAGAGAAAGCATCTTAAAGAGATTTAATTTCAAAATATTTTCATTAAAAATTTCTTCATTTCCTATATTCTCCAGAAGTAGGAGCAACAACTATTACTAATCTGGTTGGGACTTACCACATTTTTCCCTATAAAGTCAATGAAATCATCCTCCAGACTTAATTAGTTGTAGGAACAAAGGTCCAAATTCTTGTCAAAATTTCCTGGTTACCTAAGTCAGAAAATCCTGGAGCAGAAGTTCACTTTCTTCAGTCTTGAGACTTGACAGACAGACGAGAGTGAACGCACTTTTTTTTTTAACAAGAGGCCACCATCATGGCAAATGTAGGAAGGAGAACTGCATTCAGATGAACCAAAGCTGAATCTTTGTTCCACTTCTAAAATGTTTAGCAACAAACTAGCTTAGGTCAACCCAACCAAGAACCTCCTCCATGAGTGGTAGGAGATGGAGAGTGAGGATGAATCATGGGGAGGGAAAAAGAAAGGCAAAACAAATGTAGAATAGCAATATTGCATTTCTAAACCCTATAGTCACATTTAATTCAAACATTCACTGTTTCTGAATTTCAGTAATAAAAATGCTATTGCACAGATCTCTCAACTTTTTAAAAATACTCTTCATATATATGGCTTTTCACATTATAAAAATTAATATTTCAATTCATGTTTCAGCCACTTTTCATAAAGTTCATATATTTTAGTCTCTAGAAGTGTTTTTAAAGCAAAAAATGTGTTTTATTTACTGATTTCTAAAAATAAACTCATCAAAATTATTTACTGAATCCCTACTACATACTATGGGGAACAAGTCCCCAAAAGATTTTAAGTAAACAAGCAATTATTAAGCATCTATTACATTCCAAGCACTGTGCTGAGTACTTGAGAAAAAAAGAAATGCAGAAACAGCCCTATTCTCAAGGAACTTACAATCAAATGAAGAAGACAAGTGAAAACTTTGTAGGCAGATTCAATTGGAGAAAAACCACAGAAAAGTACTAGCATTAAGGAGGATCAGGAATGTCTTCTTATAAAAGGTGAGATTTTAATTAGGTCTTGAAGGAGGCCACTAAACCAAGAGGAGGATAGAAAGAATTCTAGGAATCAAGAATGGTCAGTGAAATTTGAAACATCTCGTTCAAAGAATAGCAAGGATGTTGAGAGGAGAAGTCTATGAAAAGTCTGCAAAGACAGGAAGGAAAAACAAGAGATTTTAATATTTAATCCTGGAGGTAAATGGGGAGACACTGGAGTTTACTTAGGAGGGTGACAAAGTAAAACTTGCATTTTAAGATAATTTTTATAGCTGAGTGGGGAATGGATAGGACAGGGAGATCTGCTGAAAGGCTATTACAATAGTCTAGGCATGAAATAAAAAAGGCCTACACCAAGGAAGTGACAGTTGTCAGAGGAGAAAAGGAGATATAGATGGAGGGATGGATAAGAAACAGAAACATAGATATATCTGTTTATGAATCTATGACATTATAAAGACATAATTACCAACAAATTGAATATGAAAGAAAGAGAATTGAAGATGGTACCTGAATTTTAAGTTTAGACAACAGGGAAGATGAACAAATCTGAAGATCTCCTTGTCATTCTCCCAACTGTCCAACATCTGGTTCAGTCTTCCTATTTACTCGATCCCTTCTCTTAACACTTCAAGAATTTAAGGATATAATCGCTGTCTTCACAAACATTCCAGCCTCCCCTGGAAGTGCATCCCTTATATGTCCCCTTCTTCATGGGGCACCTGAGAATGAAGTAACACACCCTCCTGCTACTCCCTGGCCTTACAGTCACTAGAAGCTCTAAAATACTCTGTACCTCTGATTAAATGAGATTACACTGGTAAAATGCTTAGCACAGAGTCTAGCACACCGTAAGTGCCTAATAAATATTTGTTTCCCTTCTCCCCCTTCCTTTATAAATAACTGGCTGCCTTGTTCTCTGTCCCAAAGCTGCAGAATTTCTTTCATTCTAGCATGAAACAAGAAAAAGAATACAGATAAGTAAATGTGAACTTTTAACATATGGACTCGAGTGTTATATTCAGGGGGAGACAGACTATACACACTCATGAACTGCTTTGCAAAAGATGGGCTGAGCTTAAAACTACAGGCATAATTAGGAACATTTTTAAGTAAGAGGGAAAAGAAAGCATAGACTTAGGCAAGAACACAGCATGTTTGTAGAAGAGATCACTCCAACTTGAGGGAAATCATGTTCGAGAACAAGGGTTAAATTAGAAACCTTTTTTTAAAAAATCCATATTGGGGGGAGACAGTGTAGCATTGCCAATAAAATGTCAAATTTGGAGTCATAAAGGCATTGACTGGAATTTTGCCTCTGATATTTTATAACTGTTGTTGTGGGCAAATCATTTAACCTCCGTAAGGCTCAGTTTTCTTACCACTAAAATAGAGATGTGGATAACTAGAACATCTATTTCACGGGAGTTTGAAAGGCTCAGGAGAACCCATATATGTATATGTTGTTATCTATCATAGAATGCAAGATCTTTACAGGAGAGAAGGAACTGTCTCATTTTCTTTGAATCCTCAGCCCTTGTACCCAGTAAGAATCTAAAAAGTTTGAGGATTAATTGCAAAGAAAAAAGTGTTAAAAAAACAACAACTACACAGAGAAGAGTTTCGATATGGTATAATAGGCAAAAATCAGTTAAGATTCCTAAGTGGAAAGTAACAGTAATAGCACTTAAGGAAGATTAATATGGTAGCAGATTATAGAATGGATTGAGGCAAAGAGTCTTGAATCAGAGAGATCAGCTAGGAGAAAATATCAACCATTAAATATTCTTGGAATTCTCACCTTTATAAACCACAATGGGAAATGAATGACTAAGGCTCAAATTCAATTTTTTTTTCAAATCTGCTATTAAAGGATAAATTAAAGAGATAATAGCTTATTAAAACCATAATCTAGTTGTTCCCAGACAATTTAGGAATTTGGAAGATTTATAAGTCTCTTTGGAATCCTATAATTCTTTAAGCCCAGGATTTAACCACAAAAGTTCTGACAAGTTAAGTCAGGTCTTAAGGAGATGGTGGCATATTTTCATGGAGCTGGCAGTGAATACTTTTAACTATAATCTCTCACTAATTCAAGTATTATGTTGGAAAAGTGAAGGCAAGTAGCAGTAGTTTCTAAGAGGAGCACTCAAATGATCTGTAAAATGTTTCAGAAATATACATGTAGCTCTTTTGAAGTTAATGCTTTAAAATGTAAGAATATAGGTAAATAAAATTATAAATTACTCTTCTTCCTCATTCACTCCTTGACAATTTAAAAAAAAAGCACACAAACTCTCATATATGGGTCAAAACTGACCAAAAATTAACCAATATCTTGTTCATATTCTTCTTCAAGGAAAAATATCATGAGGCTTTTACTAACCTTAAATTTCTAAGAAAACGAATCTATATATGACATGCTCTAAAGACCTTTATAATATATATAAGGTTTTCCTAAATCACTAACATTCTGAATTCACCTCAAACAAAAACAAATCTTAATTAAGAATGTTTGTCAGGAAAGTAAAACAAAAAGGAAAAGTTTTGTATAAATGAAAATAAAGATTTAATAACACTATAAAATAATAAACAATTATAGTTTTCTTAATTGGACAAAATTTAATTACACATAAAAAGAAAAAAAAAACTAGAGAAATCAACAGGCAATTCAGAAGAGGCCAACTTCTAAAAGTGAAAGGATAAGGAATAGGCAAGAACCAGCATGTGAGAGCATGACAAACTCTTGGAATCAACTCAACTCTTCTCTTTCTTCAGACTTTAGAAAATTCCTTTAATTTTTTTTTCTCTTCTATTCTGGATACTTTAATCAGTCTACTGGAAAATGGAGCATATAGTTGTCCTCAAATCCTCACTCCTTTTCTTTTTGCAAAACTAGTCAAATTTATTGATTCTTAAAGAAACTTTAACTCCAACATGCTCCAATTTGTAATTCTATGAAATGGAATCAATTAAAGCAATGATGTCAACATAAGAATTAAAAGAACAAATCAGGAGTGTGGTATCTGAGGTTTCACAGAAGTGTGAAACACAAAGGTATTTAAAGAGTCTCAACCACAAAACTTCAGCCATAAAATAGAAAGTATTATTCCAAAGTGGATAAGTAATAAGTACAATTCTTAGACCGATGACATTCAGACCAAAAGGATTAAGCACTGTCAGGCAATAAGATGAGAAATCTATAGAAGTCAGGAAAAGAGACTACACTGAAATTTCTTTTCAGTTTTGTTTTTTCCTGATACTATCAAAAGAGTGAAAAAAGTTTGTTTTGGACTGGGATTCAAATTCCATCAGTTCTTTTTTCTGGAAGCAGCTGGCATTTTTTATCATGATTTTTTTGAGGTTGTTTTTGATGCTTGTACTACTGACAATAGCTGTTATCTGCAGTTGTTCTTTGTACAGTATTACTGTCACTATATATAATGTTCTTCTGGTTCTGCTCCTCTCACTCTGCTTCAATTTGTATAAGTCTTTCCAGGCTTTTCTGAGTTCCTCCTGTTCATCATTTCTCACTGCGCAATAATATCCCATTACAATAATTTTCCAATTCTTTGCTCCCACCAAAAGAGCTACTTTAAATATTTTTGTACATATAGGTCCTTCCCCCTGCCCCCCCCCCTTTTTTATCTATTTGGAATACAAATCTAGTTATGGTGTTGTTGGGTCAAAGAGTATAGAGGTCCAAATTGCTCTCCATAATGACTAAGTCAGTTCATAACTCCCCCAGCAGTGAACTAGGGTCTCAATTTTCCCACATCTCCTCCAAGTTTTGTAATTTTCCTTTTTTTTTTTTTGGTCATAATAGTCAATCTGATAGAGATAGGGTAGTATCTCAGAGTCCTTTTAATCTGCATTTCTCTAATTTAGTTATTTTAAAGCATTTTTCTGTATGACTACAGAGAGCTTTAAATACTTTTGAGAGCTTCCTGTTCATATCCTTCGACCATTTACCAATTGTGAAATGACTTGTATTCTTGAGACTAACTTCTCAATTTATTTTAAGAAATGAGGCCTTTGTCAGCTCCTACCTGGCCCTCTGCCTGCTGCTCCTGCATGGAGAGCGAGCGGGCGGCGGCGCCACCGCAACCATGAGGCTGCCCAACATCCTGCTTACGGGTACACCAGGGGTTGGAAAGACCACACTCGGTAAAGAACTTGCATCAAGAACGGGACTGAAATACGTTAATGTGGGAGATTTAGCACAAGAAGGACAGTTATATGATGGCTTTGATGAAGAATACGAATATCCCATTTTGGATGAAGCCAGAGTAGCTGATGAGTTAGAAAATAAAATGAAAGAAGGTGGAGTTATCGTGGATTACCATGGCTGTGACTTCTTCCCCGAACAATGGTTTCATGTAGTTTTTGTACTTCAAACAGATAATTCTGTATTATATACAAGACTTGAAAAGAGGCACTACAGTGTAAAGAAACTACAGCACAATGTTCAGTGTGAAATTTTCCAAATTCTTTATGAAGAAGCCATGGCCTCCTACAAGCCTGAAATAGTACACTGGCTGCCCAGCAATGTACCAGAAGAACTAAAGAGTAATTTAGATCAGGTAATTAAATGGATTGAGGAGTGGATAAAAGATAATAATTGAACCTTGAGGGGAAAGCATGGATTCTCAAGGCTTTCCTCATAATGGTTACAGATTTCCTTGATGATCTCTCCCTCCCTATACAATAGAAATTAAGACAACATACACCAGATTTTACTATCCAAGATTGTGTTGTAGAAGTAACAGGAGGGCAAAATATAAGGTTGAGTTATGGCTGAATTAATTTTTTTTTCTCCATGAGAAAACTGAAAACCCTGAAATAAATGAATACCGTATTAAGGACTTTTAAGTTTAAGAAATACCCAGCATTCTCATTTAATTTGGTAAACTACTAAAGAGTAAGTGAATTTGAGAAAATGGGTGAAAATCTTTACTTAACATGCAAAAGAAAATAAAGGTGAAGAGGAACTGCTGCTGACTTAAAAGTTAAAAAAAAAAAGTCTTAAGAATAAAGCTATAAAAATCACATATTAAGGGGCAGCTAGGTGGCACCATGAATGAAGCGCCAGGCCTGGAGTTCAAATCTAGCTTCAGACACTTCCTTTATGTGTGTGTGACTCTGGGCAAGTCACTTAATCCCAACTGCCTAGCCTTTGCCCTTCTGTCTTGGAGTCTTATTAAGACAGAAAGTAAGGCTTTTTTTTGTTTTGTTTTTGTTTTTTTAATGACATTAAGTGTTCTTTTAGTGAATTGCTGGGGGTTTTTGTTTTTTTAATCTTAGAAGTTGGGTAAAATTAGGATAGTCACAAAGTAAATGGTGAGATTTTTGAGAAAATAGCATTTACTTTTTTTTTTTTCACTGAGTTTACTGAGCTCTATTGCCTATAAAGTCACTGCTGATCCTAGCACTGATATTTGTCTCTTTGGAAGAGTAAGCCAATCACATTTTCCATATGTAAACAGGAAATAGCAAAAGTCTTCTGTGCACCCATGGAAACTGTAAATATTAATTTACTGTTTGACTAATTTCAATCTTGCTAAATTCCATGAAAATTCATGTGATAATGCTTTGCTACCTTATAGGTGGTGGTAACTAGATAAAATTTTAACATTAAAAAAAAAGAAAGAAAGAAATGAGGCCTTTTAGAGATTTGTAAATAATGTTTGCACCATTATTATGACTGTGTGTCACTCTCCATCCTATTTATCCATTTACGTTTTGACCTCCATTTCCCCCAATTTGTCCTCTTTTCTCCCTTCTCTTATTCCTTTCCCTTCCTATTTTCATGTAAGGTAAAATAGCTTTCTATCCCCAATCAATTGTGTATGTTCTTTCCTCATTCATGTGCTCTCCTCCTGACCTTCCCCTTTTCCCCCTCCACAGTAAATGCTCTTTCACAGCTCTTTTATGTGAGATAATCTACTTTATCCTATTTTTCCCTTCCCCCTCCTCCCAATGCATTCCTCTTTCTCATATCTTTTTTTAAATGACATCCTATCCTATTCAATGCATAGCTTTGACCTCTGTCTATATAAACTCCTTCTAATTGCCCTAATTATGATAAAGTTCTTAGGAGTTACAAGGATCACCATCCCATGTAGGGAATAATTCTTTGTTTATCTCTCCAGGATTATTTTTCCAAGTCAGTTATTTTTCCAAAGAGATATTTCACATTTTCTTCTATTATTTTTTATACTTTTGATAGCTTCTTGATGTCTCATGAAATCTTTTGACTTACATTTGCTTAACTCTGATTTTTAAGGTCCTTTTTCATTAGGCCAATTCTACTTTTTAAGAAGTTCTTTTCTTCAGAATTTTTTGGTATATCTTTTCTTTTTCAGCCAATTCTACTTTCTTTAAGAAGTCACTCTTCACTGGATTTTTATGCCTCTTTTGCCAATTAGTCTATTCTGTTTTTTTAAGATATTAATTTCTTCAGTATTTTTTGTGCCTCCTTTACCAAACTGTTGATTCTGATTCCAGCTAAAAGAATGAATAAACAAAAAACAAACATTTTTAAAACAGTTCTATGATGAAAAAGTTATTCTGGTAGTGACAATAAAACCAAATATAAAAAAACCAGAAAAAGAGAAAACATCTAAACACAAAACCTAAAATACCTAAAAAAGCTCCTAAAAAAGCCAAACCTAAAATATAAACAAAAAACGGAGGGTGGCCACAAGGTAAACTTAAATGCCAAGAAAAAACAAGGATACAGTGTTTTTATTGTTGTCTTAAGGGTTAAAAATTAGATTTTACAAATAAAATGAGAATTCTAGTAAAAAGAACTGGAAAAGAAATAAGAGTTTAGAAAGAAAAACTTGGAAGGAAAATTAATATAGAGTACAAGAGATAGTTACCTAAGTTAGAGATTACTTAACATTTGGTGTACACATCACTAAATTTATGCCATAGTATAAGAAGAAACATCAAAGGAAAATCTAAAGACTGAAAAAAATAGAAGAAAATGCAAGACATCTCATAATAAAAAAAAAAAACTGGCTTTCAAAAAAGGAGAGACTAAGAATCAATGAACTACCTTATATTGTAAATAAAAACAAGTTACTTCCTGAAAAAATCCTAAAATGAAAACTCCCAGAAATATAGTCAAAATCCAAAATTTCCAGCTAGCACAATAAGAAGCTAGAAAGAAAGGGTTCCAGTAACAAGAAATCACAAGTCAGGCTCACACAAGATTTAATAATTATCACTATAAAGGAACAATATTAATTCTTAGTAAAAATGAAATAATAATACCAAAAAACAAAAGATAAAAAGTATTCAACTAAGAATATCTGACACAGAATAGCCGATATGGGAATTTATTTTGTATGTTGTGGTAAAAGTAATAGCCAAATCCTTTCCCCCATGTAAAGCAGGCTCATTTTTCCTCAAAATATGTTAATACCATCTTCTAGATTTGAATGGTCGGTCATTCTTGACCACCTGAGTACAAAATAACAACAAAAGGGGCTCTGATGTGACCATAAGAAGAAAATGATGGGCAACCCCAACAAGGGAGCTTAGTTCAGTTAAATCATCTCCAGGTGCAATCAATGTCTATCCTTGTTAAATAGCACTCTCAATACACATATGGCTGAGTAAATCTCCTTTTTATTAATTATTGAAAGATCAGGGAATGTCTTATTTTGTTTGAATACCAAACCTAAACTTCCTAGAGACTGTTTTAAGTCAAGTCCGGTCTAGAACCTCTTCCTACCCACATTTGTTACAAGGTTTTTGCTTCTAAGACAAGGTAGTATCTGAACAAATAATGTTTATTAGAGAATTATTCAACAGTCCATCAAAGTTAAATTGATAACCTTATTTAATATATTCATTAAAAGTTATGGCATAAAGATTATGCTTACCAAATATATTTTGCAATTATTATGGAGAACCAGCAAAAAGGGCACAGCAAAGAAGTCCTCCAGATAGTTCCTGTTTGGGGATGGTATCATGCTGGTTAAATCAAGCCTTGAGACACTGAAGAATCTGAGTCTCATGAAAGAGATTTTTGTTCATTCAAATCAATATGGCTGTGTATCCACATCGAAAAAAAAAAGTGAATGAGGAAGGCCTATCTTCCAAATGATGTCATGCAATTAAATGGAAAAACTATAGAACCTGTCCATCACTATCTCTACTTTGGATAGAGGAAATGATTGAGTTGGTCCCAGAATTACACATGAATCTGAATTGTCTTCAGGAAAAAAAGAACCCCAATGACCCAAATGTCTCCCAGAGACAAAAGCCCATCTTTTTAATAAAATATTCTACTGGTAGTGTTGTATATTACAAGCCATGGAATCCTACAATCTTAATAATTAAAACTTAATATCATTCAAAACACAATGGAAACTTGTTCAGTGGGTAAGATTAGCCAAAATATATAGAAAATGAATAATTATTAAGAATGACTTAAAGAATAAAAACAAAGAAATATATATGAGCAAAAAAGGTCATAAGTAGTTAACATAGGACAGCTAGTGTGGAAGATATTCAATGGTCAGTAGACATCCACACAGTGAGAAGAAATGGCAAGAATCTTCTCCCTGATTCCATCCAAGTACACTGGCCCTATGCCAAACTTAAGGCATAATATGAGAAAGAATCACCTAACATGGACACTCAAAGAAGTATTGTGAGGGCAGCTGGATAGCTCAGTGGATTGAGAGCCAGGCCTAGAGACTGGAGGTTCTGGGTTTAAATCTGGTCTCAGACACTTCCTAGTTATGTGACCCATTGCCTGGTTCTTCCTGTTCCTCTGCCTCGGAACCAACACACAGTATAGAGGCTAAGACATAAAGTAAGGATTAAAAAAAAAAAAGTATTGACATGCATGTTTTATTTGGAAGGAGCTTGAAGAAGCTATTGGCCATTTGACTAAGATTTGAAATCCTATTCAAATTAGGATTACTAGAAATCATTTAAAACAGTCACCTAAAATGCATAGCAGATACCAGAAAATTCAGGTACAATATCTTTAATATCACTGACAAATAGATGGGTAAAAAATTTTAGGCAAGACATTTTTGGAATCCCATTATGATCAGGCAATGTTTCAATTATACCTTTCAAAGAGATAGAAAGTTCCATTAGAAAACCATAGACAGGTTCTAAGGATCTACGGAATATGTTGCCAAGAAGTTGACTAGGATCAGATACAATTTGTGATCAGAGAACAGAAAATATCTGAATTTTTTCCAACAGAATAGTTGTTATGCTATCATACATCTAAGTACACTAATGGCAAGTAAGTCATTCATGTCAATGATATAAACCATTAAGTATGAATTGTTTTACAAGTTATTAGGATTTCCATCTCCATAAGGAATGGCTACTACACACTAAATTCATCCTTCCCTTCTTTAATGAGAAGTCTTTTTTAAAAAGACTAACAGTATAAAGCATTCTTTTAAAGGTACTTCATAAAATATGTGATGTTACTAAGCATCATTTCACTTGAGATTTTAAGGCTGGAATTTATGTGCAATGTCATAAATTACACAGATAATTTATACTCCTGAGTCATATTAACCAACGAAATGTTAGAGAAGATTGTAAGATTAAAAAATTACTTTTAGAGATGGTTGATTAATACTACAATTAATAAAAAATCATATCAAGGAGTTTTATTATAGAAGGAAAGTACATTTAAATCCTATTACCTTATGCATGAAATACATTTTTGTGCCTTTTTTGCAAATTTCAAGTAGTTAAAAATGACAATGTTGTCATTTCTACAGTTTGTTACTATTATTTTCTCTCCAAAGATTTTGTGACCACTACAGTCTAAGAAATTATTCTCCAATGTCTTAAAAATTGTCAACAAAATTTGTTTTGATATTTTATTTGTAATTTATTTGTTATTTATCAGAAATGTAAATTTTTTTTAAGTTTTAAAATGTTATCAAATAACATTTTTATTACAGTTTCTCACATGTTCTCTCTAGCAATAAAGTGCCAAAATTGTAACTGAAATCGAATGAAAATAAAAAATCTTACATTAAAATATTTGCTTTATCTTTATTTTTCTAGGAAGATTCCTCTCATATAGTAATGTAATGGATTCTGTGATGGACCCTGTTCCCTTCACTGAATATTCTCTCACTTTTTACTTTTATCAGCATCCATGAATCTATCCTGGATGAAGATGATCCTTAATTCTGCACATATCCAATCCCAACGTCTTCATTAGAATTGTGATCCTACATCACCAATTACTTATGTTACATTTCATACTAGATTGTTATCTTTCTATGTCCAAAATGGAACTTTTCTCCCAATAACTCTCTTTTTTCAAATTTCCCTATCCCTGTCAAATGTGTCATCATCATCCTTTTATCTACCCAGGCCCTCCATAACCTCAGTTTTATAGTGATTTTTTTCCCTTTCCCTCAAATCATGTGTCCAAATAGTTACCAAATCTTGCCCAATTGTTTCCTTCACTAATATATCTATAGACTTAATTAGTTCAGGCTCTTGTTATGAGAGCAGCTACTGAACAAAATCATAAGAAAACTGAAGAAATAAAAAGAAATGACAACTAACAAATGATATTAGTTAAATGTGGACAAAACTGAGAATTTAAAATGGAGAATTTGCTTCAAAAATATAAACTATCCCAAAACAGAGCACCAGATAGATCTTAAATAACTGAATTTCAGAAAGAGAAATAAAACTGTCTATAACGAAACTACCAAAGAAAAAGTTCTTGTACTGATGGATTTATATAATTCTATCAAACTTTTCAAGAAAAAATAATATCAATATTACACAAGTTATTCTCAAAAAATGATGAAGATCCTTTACTATAATCTTTTGATGAAAGATATTTAGGCCTAATACCTAAACCATGGAAGGACAAAGCAGAGAACTATAAAAACCAATATCATAAAATATGATAAATTCAAAAAATGTTAATAAAACCTCTCAAATAGCCTACAGCAATAATGCCAAGAAATTATTCATTATAACCAAATTACATTTGGACCAAGGATACAAGGATGGTTCTGATCAACATAATTAATCATAATATTTGATATAATTCCAAAAATGGTAGTAATAGCAATAAGAGAAAAAAATTAACAGCATAAAGATAGCAAAGAAGAAATAAAATTATACTGTTATACATATATGAAGGAACTAAGTCCCAGGTTCCTACAGGGAATAAACAGTACAATCTAAATCTGTGCCCACCTAAGAGAGGTAGTATGTATGATAGTCTAAGGAATTATAGAGGATGGAAGAGGTACAGGGGATAAGGAAGGGTTTATAACAGGGAATGGAGGAGTTGTAGGGACAGAGGGAATATGGGTGCTGGTGAGGTAAAAGGAGAAAGATACCCCCTGCTAAGAGGCTGTCTTTGAAAAATGGGGTTCCTGAGAAATGGGCCAACTATGATAGCCTGAGGGGATGTCTTCTCTATTGATTGATGTTGAAGATACCCCAGGGCAGGTAAGTATGGACCCTCCAGAGGGACAAGCCTCCCCCTGGACCAAGGTCACCCAGCAGGGGTCCAATAAGGACCATTTATGGTTGAATGGCTGTCCTTAGGTTCTGTTCCCTCTATGTTCCCCTGAAATGATAGTCCTCTTATTTGACTGCAGGTTGTTTAACTAAAGATGAATTTAATAACAAGATTGAATTGGGAGGTATCAGGGAAGAGGGATGGGTTGTTCCCTATACTTTTTCCCAGATTGGGTTTGAGTCTCTCTCAGCTTTTGAGCTGAGGCCAGGCCTCTCAGGCTGGTGGAAGGTTTCTTTAAATGCTGTCTATGGGGGGCAGCTGGGTAGCTCAGTGGATTGAGAGCCAGGCCTAGAGATGGGAGGTCCTAGGTTCAAATCTGGCCTCAGACACTTCCCAGCTGTGTGACCCTGGGCAAGTCACTTGATCCCCATTGCCTAGCCCTTACCACTCTTTTGCCTTGGAGCCAATATACAGTATTGACTCCAAGATGGAAGTTAAGAGTTTAAAAAAAAATGCTGTCTATGCTAATCTGTGCTAGTTTTCTTAAGTTCAAAGTCTTTAGTGGTAGACAGCAAGAGGAAGAAAAGGTTCTGACGTTCAGAGCTGGTTGGGCTTGTCTCTTCTGGCTGACACCACTAAAAACCAGTCTTAAGTTCAAACTGCTCCCCTTAAATCCTTTTGTGAGATGACACAATCACAGGAATCCAGGTAGAGCACACAGCTGGGAAAAATCCAGGAAAAGATGTACTTCTATCCAGAGACAGGGAGAGAGCACTCCTTCCAGTCGGAGGACCAGGAAAGAGAGACCTTGAGAGCAACTGTCACTCTCTCAGTCATCCTTCTCCCCACCAACTGTCATCATTGTCAATATCTTCACTCTAATATTCCAACTGCTGTTTGTTCCACCTCAGTGGCAGAACAGAGCCTGATTTAGTTTTCCTTTCCACACATGGTATATAGTAAAGGCACTAGATTAAAGTGGAGTGAAAGGCACCAAATTAAAATACAGATCAGCCACTTATTACTTGTGCAGTCTTGGTCAAGTTTTCATTCTATCTGTGTACAGGTAAAATGAATAGGTTACAGGCCTCTGTGGTTCTTCCCAGATCTAAATCTGTGATCCCAGGGCCATTTCCCCTACCTCCAAGTTCATGAGTTCAGTTTCTTCCTTTTGCTGAACAATGTAAAGACAAAGATTCATATCCAGAAACTATGTAACTTAATCATTAGGAGAAAACTGAAGTACTGAGGTGAGGTTTTCATTTCTTCTTCCACTAATCACCCAAACAAAAAGCATTGAATAAATGTTGCTGTGTCAGACATCAAGTTAAGAACTAGGAATATAAAAAGAAGGCAAAAAAAAGTCTACATTAAAGACCTTACATTTTAATGGAGACAACATGTAAAAAGATACAAAGTAAATGAGAATTATCCAAAGAGGGGAAGGTTCTAGAAGCTGGACTTGGGAAACTAGAGAAGCTCCCCAACAGGAAAGTGTCACTGCAACTGTGTAATGAAGGGAATTGAAAGAAAATGAATAGGGAAAGGTAAGTAGAAAGCAGACAGGAAGTGTTAAATCACAGACCTAAGATGATGACAGCAATAAAGGAAGCCCCCAGAAATCAGACACTATATCATGAGACTCTGCGTCCTTAGATATAATGAACTAAATTATGGGGGTTGGGACACACATTCCCTTCAGTCCTCCCCATGTGCTGATATTTTATTTTGATTATAAAACTCTTATACCAAAAAGGGGGCTGCCCCCAATTGCTTCCTGTCAACGTTTCTATTGGTCACTTTAATATGATAAGAAACACCCAAATATAGTTACATCCTCCATGAAATGTGTCTTTTTGGATCCTTATGTATCCTAGTGAGATGATATCATACATGGAATGATCATTAGGGAGGCTAATATTTTGCAATGACTCGGAAGGTGGAATGTAGAAAGTTACTGCCTTTTGATTCCTAAAACAACAGTTTGATTTTAAGGCAAAAAAAGTTTGATCTTAAGACTGAACTGGCTTCTCCCCCCGGCTAAGATAGGGTAGAAACAAGTTCTTTGTTTTAACTATAAAAAGGATTCTCTTAGGTAATGAATGCCATGCTGGGAAACTCCACACATGTAGCCATTCTAAATACCACATGATTACTTCTTAAGACCAGAAAACTTGTCTCAAGTCCTGATTAGGGTCCAAGGCCTCCAATCAGAGGCATGGGAAAGGGATATCACAAAGAAGGAGACAAGTCAGCCCTTTTTTCCTAGAACCAAGGACTCTGAAGGGTAATCTGCCAGGTTTGAGGCTAGGTCAGCTTGTTGGTGGAGGATATGGCCAGTCATGCAGTTTGTATTTTCTCTCTCTCTTTCTCTAGTTTACTTTGTTCTATTTAGCAAATAATAATAAAATTAAGATACAGTTTCCAGATAATTTAATAATATGATTTAGACACAAAGGATGATACCATAAACAAATTAGAGAAACATAGAATAGTTTACCTGTCAGATATATAGATAAGAGAATAATTTATGATCAAACTAGATCAAACTAGAGAAAGAATTATAGGATGTAAAATAGACAATTTTGATTGTATTAAATTTAAAAGTTTTTGTACAAAAAAAATCAAAGCATCAAAGGAAAGTAGGAAGGCAGAGGGGGGTGTGGTTCTTCAAAGCAAGTATCTCTGATAGGTCTCCTTTCTCAAATACATATAGAACAGTCAAATTTATAAAAATAAAGTCATTATCCAATTGATATATGATCAAAGGATTTGAAAAGGCAATTTCTAGATGTAGAAATCAAAGCTAACTAAAGTCGTATAAAAAAATGTTCTGAATCACTCTTTAGTAGAGAAATGTAAACTAAAACAACTCTGATATACCACTTCAAATCTATCATATTGGCCAATATTATAGAAAAGGAAAATAATAAATGTTGGAAGCAATGTGGGAAAATTTGGACATTAATGCACTATTAATGTAGTTATGTTCTGATCTAGTCATTCTGGAAAACAACTTGGAATTATGTCTTAAGGGGTTCTAAAATCCTGCATACCCTTGATCTAGTGACATCACTCCTAAGTCTATATTCCAAAGTGATTTTCAAAAATGGGAGTGGGGGAGTATCTATTTATTCAAAAACATTTATAGGATTTTTTCCCCCTAATTGACTATTTTCTATGGTAGAGATATCAAAAACTGCTGGCAATAGAAACCAGATTAAAATGTAGTTGGGAAAATGTAGTAAAAAGAATCCTTTATTCTCTTTGCCTACATGAGGGTACATCAATAGATGATAATGCACAAAGACAATTGTCATTCTCGGTCACCAAGAGACTACCACTACTACTAAGTACTCCTACTTAGTACACCTGTAGTAGATTGAAGATTTGTCTACCTTTTAAATTGAAGCAACAAAAGACTGAACACCCTACTTAGTGCTAGGTTAGAAGCCAGCAAGATACTTGGAGAGCTCCACCAATTTTAAACTCAGAAACTTGTGAATTCTTTTAAAAGTTCACACCCTCAGAAACTGTTCAATCAGGAAAGTATGAATCTTTTTTATGAGAAATTGACCTTCAAAAAGTGAAAAGTTGATCCCACAGACACTGCCACAGGGCAGTGCTAAACAGTTTGGAAAATGTGATTGGCCCCTGTAAAGAGGGGAGGAGACAAGTCACCATAAAAGCAAGCCCCAAACTCCCTCAGAGAAGATGATCTTTGAGAAGATAGTCTGAAGAGATTGTCTTCTGGAGATAGTCTTCTAACTGGGGAGAGTCTTCTAGGGAGCTTTGCTGGAGACTGAAGCTTGGATCATGGGTTTGGTGTTCAGCTTCAACTTAGACGCTGACTACTTCCTTGAAAGTCTGACTAGTTTCCTGGTTTCCTAAGAGACTAGTTTCCATCTTGGAGGAAGTTACTCACTATCAAGCCCTCCTGGTTGAGATCTAATTAATCTCTGCCTGGATTAAGCAGAGGCAGGCCAAAACATTTATTTAGGTTGATAGGATAGATAACTTTCCTATTCCCCAAACATTTCTTTTCTTTATTGTTTCCTCTCTATTTATAAATACTTATAAATTTCTGACTCTAGATATAATATTGGTGACCATATAATTTCATAAAATTATTGTCCAACCATTAATTTTCAACTTCATACCACCAAACTGAAAAATATAAGTTTATTTCCTAATACTAATGAAAAGCAAAAAGATCAAGAATGTTCTGTTCATTTTGCATGATAATAAAGTTATGCTTAAGATTCCTCAAGCTAAACTTCAGCAATATGTGAACCAAAAATTACCAAAAGGGCAGATTGGTTTTCAAAGGGAAAGAAGTTAAGCTGCCAATATTCACTGGATTATGGAAAAACCAAAGGAATTACAGTAAAAGATCTACTTCTGCTTCACTGACTACACTAACACCTTTGAGTTGATCACAACAAAAGAGATGGGGACTACCAGATCATCTTACTTGTCTCCTAAGGAGCCTACACAAGTCAAAAAGAAACAGTTAGAACTGATCATGGAATAATTGATTAACCAATTAAGACTGGAAAAGGAACACAACCAAACTGTATATCAACACCTTATTTAATACATTTATTATTTACATAATGCATTTATTTATTAATATGTCATATAAAACATCAGGCTGGACAATCAAAAGCTGGATTTACAATTGCTGGGAGAAATATTAACAATTTCATTTATTCAGATAATATCACTCTGATGGCAGAATATAAAGAATCAAAAAGTCTCGTCATAAGGTAGAAAGAGAAGAGTATAACAACTAATTTTAAGCTTAATATCAAAAAACCTAAGATCATGGCAACTGGTCCCATTATTTCCTGGCAAACAGATGGAGAAAAAATGGAAATAGTATCAGATTTTATATTCTTGGGCTCAAAAGACTACAGCCATGAAATTGTGAATCTTAAAAACTACTCAGACTGTACCTTAGAAGATTTGGTTTAGCTATTCCCTTATTGTAACAATGGAGATATTTGGTCTAACAAGAATCAGGAATATTTTGGGAACTTTACATTACTCCACCCTAATTAGATATACTTTAGGGGAAGATAAAAGTTGTAAACTCCTGATTGAACAATGAAGGTACTTAACTCATACCTTATAGTGAAGCTAGAACCTTAAGATAGTTCTATTTTTAGATCTAATACAAAAAGGTGTTAAGTACCTGTAAAGGTTAAATTAATCACAAAAAGGTCAAGTAACTTACAAAAGGGTGAGCTTAACAAAGATGTGTGAAATACTCAGAAGATATAATCTAACCAGAGGAGGTAAGAACTAAAGAGTGTTGAGAACTAAGAATGGGCAGTCCTTGAAAAAAGTGTCTACTGTGACTGGTAGATGTGAAAATTTAGGGGAGGTGACAGAATAGAAATTTTCTTTAAAAGGAAGGGGTAAAAAGTCAATTGAGGGAATTAAGTTGAATTGAATTAGATTCTGAACTCAGTTCAGGAGATTCAGTGGAGGACTGGAACCCAGCTTGGAGACGGTCTCATGATGAGTGATAAGACTGACTCCCTCTCCCTTAGGGTCAGAGAGGCCACTTTGGCCTGCGCTCTCTCTCGCTCTCTCTCGCTCTCTCTCGCTCTCTCTCTCCCCTTCCCTTAATTTACCTTAATTAAAATCTCCATAAATCCCCAGCTGACTTGGGTATTTTTCATATTTGGCAATTTCCCACGGCAACCACTTATTTAGATTTTAAGTCAAAACACTAAAATTATCCTTACAAAATTAAAAGTCAATTGCTCTTTGGAAGGAAAGCTATGATAAATCTAGACAACATACTAATGCAGAGACATCACTTTGCCAACAAAGGTCCATATAGTCAAAGTTAAAATCTTCCATGGCTGGAAGAGTTGGGTTATAAGAACAGATGAGCAAAACAGAATTGATGCTTTAGAACTGCAGTAGTAGAAAAGACTTGAGAATCCTTTAGATAGCAAACCAATTTAATCTATACCTAAAGAAATAATTCAGACTATTCAGTAGAAGGTCAAACACTGAAGCTGAAGTTTAAATTCTTGGGCTACATAAGAAAAAGATAGGACTCGCTGGAAAAATTCCTGATGTTGGAAAATATTGAAACAAAAAAGCAAAAGGGACAGCAGAGGATGAAATGGATAGATAAGTGTCGTGGAAGCAATGAATGTGAGGTTAAATAGCCTTAGAAAGATAATAGAAAGACCTGGCATGCTATGGTCAATGGGGTGACAAGAATCAGGCACAACTGAACAAGTCAATATGCAACACAGGGATCCTTATGTATATTTTAGTCATCCTATTTCTATTTGATACAAGTGCTTTAAGGTATGCTCATTTAAGTTCTACTCTTTAAAAGGACCCATGGTTTGGAATTATATTGGAATTTTTATTTAAATGTAATTTCCTGTTTTGAAGTGAACAGGTTCATGATGGACACAAAAAATATCTCTAGCAATTAGATCAGAAGTGAAGTTAATATTTAAATATGCAAACTATAAAATAGTAAGAGATTTAAAGCAATACTTACAGTCTTTCCAGAAGACTTAACCCTGAAAATGAACCATTCTTCAACTCTGATATTTTATTGTTGCTCAGAATCCTAAAAATAAGAAGGAAAAAAATAAGATACTAATGCACACACCCTGCCCATTTCTGTTTCAAAGAAATTTGAATCTTGTCACTTATGTGACCATGAGCTTCCTGTCAAGCAAGAAAAACAGACTACATGCAACACTTACAGAGAAAGTACAACAATACAATATAAAGGAATGTTGAATAGAATAGTAATCAAATGGTATTGAGAAATATCACAATTTTAATAATTATATAGTCGAGGTAAGTAAGTATTCAAAACAGCAATAAGATACATCCATTCAATCACCCTTGACTGTTAGTTCACCTTCTCAAATCACTTTTTAAAAATCTCCCTCCTTTTCTATAACATGTTTTCTAGTATTTAACTTACACAAAACTGCCCTATAAAATAAACACCCCACCAGAGAAATGAAGAAGTTTGAGTTCTTGAAGAAATTAATGAAAAAGTATTTCTATAATGCTTTGTGTGTGCCAATGCTATCCATACAAATAGAAAAAGCCAAGCAGTTACTTCTCTCAAGGAATTGAAAATCTACTTATGGGAAAACAAAGTTATCTAGCCTTTATATAGTACTTTAAAGTTCACAAAGTATTTTACATGTTCTTTTATTTGACCTCACAACAAAATAAGTGCTATTTTATCCCTTCACTTTTTTTTATTTGTTTTCTTACAGATAAGTAATCTGAGGTTGAAAAGGTTTAAGACTTTCCCAAGGGCACATGACTAGTATCTGAAATAGGATTTGAATTCCAGTATTTTTATTCCAAATCTGGTGCTCTATCCACTATATTACATACATAATAGTTCAGCTGCAGAATAAATGATATGGTCCAAAAATTCTAACCAAGGATGAAGTTAGCAGGTTAGTTAAGAAATCCCAAAAAACCTTAAGGTACATCCAAAGATCAGATGACAGTGTCTGTGGGTCTGTAGAACATAAGAGCAAACTTTAAGGCCCCAGGGAACTTCAGACACAATGGCAAAAAATATTATAAGATGTGGTGGTCCTCCATCTCACCAAGACTCCCAGCTTATCAAGTGATGTGAACAGCTTTTTCCAAATGGCTACCCCACACTGGGTTTGTCACCTGGATAATGTAAAGAACAAAGGGAAATAAAGGAGGGTCACCCTAGCTTACTTTTTGCCAAAGAATCTTGTCTGCATGTAGTCTAGAATTTTTGAATAAGGATTGTTAAAGTTTTTTTTTAAGTAATATAACCTACCAAAAACAACCTAGCATCACTTCAATTTATTTTATTACTATAAAGCAATGTTCATTTCGTTTCTTAAAATAATTTTTTTTTAAACCCTTACCTTCCATCTTGGAGTCAATACTGTATATTGGCTCCAAGGCAAAAGAGTGGTAAGGGCTAGGCAATGGGGATCAAGTGACTTGCCCAGGGTCACACAGCTGGGAAGTGTCTGAGGCCAGATTTGAACCTAGGACCTCCCATCTTTAGGCCTGACTCTCAATCCACTGAGCCACCCAGCTGCCCCCTTAAAATGAATTTTAATAGCAATAAATTTAGATAAATATGGAACATGCTGGATATACCAGTTTGGAAAGACCTGGATTCATTCCTCCCTTTTTCCATGTACTGCCTCAGTGATAAAGGTCTTAATCTCTCAGTGTCCCAGATAATTATAAAACTAAAGAGATGAACTGCAGCTCTAAGAAGAGCTCTCCAAATTGGGACATCTCATACCAATGAATTTACAGAGCCAAATACTTCTCCCTCCCCAACTGAAAAAAGTAATCAATCATGATTTGAAATTTTCCAAACTGTTATAAAGCTCAGAAATAGGTAATAACTAGTCAACTTCTATTATTTTCTGATAAATGAAAAATGTACAAGTCAAAATTGTTAGAAAGTAATAGCTCTGTAGAAAAATTTACCAGTCAGATCAATGGATATAGGAAGCATATATAACTTAAGAAGTAAAAGAGAGGATCACAGGAAATAAAATGGATAACTTTGATTATGTAAAATTTAAAGTTTTCCCAGAAATAGAATCAATGCAGTCAAAATTGGAGAGCAGGAAACCTGGAAGGGTGATGGTGGTGGTGGGACATTTTGCAGTAAGTTTATCTGATAAAGGCCTCATTTCTCAAATATATAGGGAACTAAATTAAAATTACAAAAAATAAGAACCATTACTCAATTGATCAATGGTCAAAGAATATAAACTTGCAATTTTTAGAAGAGATCAAAGCTAATAATAGTCACAAAAAAATGTTCTTAATCAGTACCGATTAGAAATACTAATTAAAACAAGTCAAGGTACCACCTCATACCTATTAAGTTTGGCTAACATGAAAGAAAAGTAAAATGACAAGTGCTGGAGATGTGGAAAGATAAGAACATTAATACACTATTGATGGGAGTTGTGAACTGGTCTAATCATTCTGGAGAACAATTTGGACCTATACCCAAAGGGCTATAAAATTATGCATACCCTTTGCCCTAACAATACCACTCCTAGATCCGTATACCCAAAAAAAAAATCAAAGGGAAAATGACCTAACTGTATAAAATTATTATAGCAGCTCTTTCTATGGTGACAAAGAAATGGAAATCAAGGGAATGTGCATCAATTGGGGAATAGGTAAATAAATTCTAATATATGAATGTGTTGGAATATCATTGTGCAATAAGAAATGATGAGGAGTTTTGTTTCAAAAAAATCTTGGAAGATATGCATGAAATGATACAAAGTGAAGTGTGCAAAACTAAGAAAATACTATACTCTAATAGCAATATTTCAACAATGATAAATTGTAAAACTTAACTACTCTGATCAATAATACAATGATCCATGACAATTCCAAAGGACCCATGATGAAAAATCCACCCCCAAAAGATAGAAATGATGAACTCTATAACTCGGTTTTTTCACTTTATGCTTCTTGCTTTTTATTGTTGTCTTTTATTTTTTTGGAACACGGCTAATACAGAAATATTTTGCATAACTTCACATGTATAATTGTCTTCTAAATAACTGAAGGAAGGGAAGAAAGGAAAAGAATTTGAAAACTCAAAAAAAATTTAAATGAATGTTAAAAATAAACTTTAAATTTAAAAATAGCTTAGAAATTCAGAACAGGAAAGGATCTTAGAGATCATCTAATACAAGCATCTTATTTTACAGAAGAAGGAATATACAAAAAACTTTGCCCAAGATAATTTGAAACTATGTTCACAACTCCAAATCTAATATTTATTCTGCTACAACACAATTCCTTTTTTTAACTTATAGAATTTCATACATAGAGACCTTAGAGATAATCTAATATAAATCAATAAGTATCTCTAGGGGTTTTGCTCTGAATATAAAAGGCATCAACAGATGATTATGTATGTTTGTTGAATAAAATGAGCAACCTTTAAATACATGTGTGTATATGTGGTACAACCAAAAAAGTAGATACAAATAAAAACAATTAAAAAGTCCATTTCCATTTGCATCCTGACTTTGGCTATGGAATGAAAAGCCAAATGAAGAAATGGTTTCCGAAAAGCTTTTTATAAGGTAGCTATTTCTCTGGAGGATAGTGAATGACTCTAACTTAGTATTACTTCAGCAAAAAGAATGTCAGTTGCTCAGTCATAAAGGTTTAGTATAATAAATGATAGGTTTTATTGAAAACAGTAAAAAATAAGATATTTTATCATATTTTAAAATGTTATAAATGTAACCTTAAAAATACAGTTTACAACCTCATGTTAATATATTCGGTCTATACATTACTTGATATGTTTAAGGATGTTGTGCAAGAAAACAGGATTGGTATAAATAAATCTATCTACAAGACAGGTTTTATACCCTATTTTAAAACTTTCAAAGCCTATGAAACTAGGAAATGCATAATATTATGTGTCATTATAAACCTAAAAACTATTTGTAATCAATATTTTTGCTGACATTTTAAAATTTCAAACTTTTTAGAAGGTAACTAAATAAAAAATATAAAACTTGCACAAATGTGACAAAATTCCTAGATTCCACTTCTGTTCTTCACTACTAATACACTATGTGATCTATGGATAATGCCAGTAGTCCTATTCTGGCTCACTGCTTTTGAATTTAAAGAACCATCAGAGAGTTTGGTGCCTCCCTGCTAAACTTAACACAGTATGAAATAAGTTCAGCTCTTGAATGGCTAAATCATTTATACCAAAGCCATAGAAAAAGAAATAAGACTTTTAACAAATAAGCATAAAAGAAGTCAAAAATACTAAACAAATTAAAGAGTACTCAATGTACTTGTGATCTATACACAGAGGCGGGCATTATAATATTTCTTTTCTAATAAAGAGTAAAGTTTCAACAAGTGGCTATTGCAGTATCACTTCATGAATAGCATCAAATAAAGGAGGCCATTTTATGCGATAGATGTGAATTTGGTATCACAGGAAGTTTTTACCAATGCTTCTAAAACATAATAAACTTTTTCCAATATACTGATTTATTAGCCACATAATGACAAAAGCCAAAGTAAATCTGACAATACAAGAGACAAAAAAAAAGTTTTATGCTCTGGAGTTCATGTCTTAAGAGTCTTAAGAAAATTGAGCCCATTAAGAATACTGAGGGGAGTCAGAGGAAATTATAGAAGGTTATTAAAACTTAGTATTTCACTTTAAATCCTACATTAAAATGTCTTTTTTTAATATATTTTGCCTAGGAAATTGCCTTCAGTTAAGTCAAGTGGGAAGGGTGACACATTATTCACAAGATGTTGTCTGACAACATTCTAATCAAGTACTTGAAGGACAGCATAGATAGCATGCTCATCATATTTACAGGTGACAAAATTGGGAAATATAACAGAATTACTGTTTTAAAAAAACTGCACCTTCAATCTGCCTGTGAACCCCGCCCCATTACCTCAGGGAACTGAGGAAGTGCCAGCATAGGGCAGCTGGGAAAAGGGGCGGGGCATGCACAAAATGTCCTCAGGTGCCCTGGAGAGGGAAACAGAGCAGGGCTTGCCACATCTTCCCCAACACAGCAGCTAAGAGGAGGGACATAGCATATCCGTTCTCTGGGACCAAAGCTATGTAGAATAGTTATTCCAAGTTAGGCCTTGCTTTATCATTTTTTGGAGTAATATTATTTGTAAGTGTTGTATTTGATGTTCTTTAAAGGGCAGAGCTGGGATTTGGATCTAAATATTTTGACTCTAAATCCAACACTCTTTGCACTATGCTGCTTATAAAAGACAGCTGGAATCAGGTTTTGAAGGATTTTTATTTTAAATTAAGTAATCTAGATTCAGCTGGGATCCATAGAAAGTTTTTCAGTATGGAAGTGAAGTTAAGTGTTTATTAAGTGTCTACTCTGCTAACACATAAAACCAATAAATATAAAGTATGAATTGGAGAGATGTTGTCTTCCTAGGTATTCCTAGATGCTTGCCACAAAGAAACTGTTTAACAAAGATTTGTTGAGGCAAACCAAGGAGGAAGCTATTATAATGGTCTATTCAAGAGATGAAGGTGTGAAACTTCTACAGTGTTATGAGTGGAAATGGAGAAAAGGTAACAATGAGGTACTTTGGATGGGGAAAAAAAGGGTGTCATGCTACCTCCGTATAGTGCCTTCTAGTTATAAAATACATGATCACCCTTATAAGATAAAGGCTATTGCTCAGATGGAATCAAAAGGATTTAGAAATGGATCAAATGTTGGCTGAGAACCAAAGACAGGTCTCAGGTTGTGTCTGAGTGACTGGAAGAAAACTGATAACAGGACAGTTATAAAATAGGGATATTTTCAAGTTAAAAAGACCATGCTGACAATGCATAATATAAAAATTTCAACAAATATTAGGTATTAACTAGTCCAGACACTGTAGAGCATCACAGGTCTGTAAGCTAGACTTGGTTCAACTAACAAATATAAGACTAACATTTTAAGAACAATATACGGTATATCTATTTTAGCTACCGAAGAATTTGTTGATACCTCATTCATAAAAATAAGTTATTCCTTAAAATATGGCTATAAAATTTTATATAATTGTTTTCTGCTAAACTTTCATCAAAATAAAACTTTGGTCTCAAAGCATAACAAATCACACAATATACAATAAATAATCTAAAAGTTACTATAAAGGAATTGAAAAATGATAAAATAATTAAAATTAGAATACAAAAAATAAAAACATCAAAAACTGGTATCTCTGTTTAGAAAGATATGCTCAATTATGCTCTATAAGATCAGAAAACTATAGATGTATAGCTAGAAGAGTCCTTAGAAGTCACTTAGTCCAATTCTCTTCACTTTACCCATGAAGTACAGGACAGAAAGTTCAGTCCATTTGTCCAAGGTCACACAGTGAGAGCCAGGATTCTGAAACTAAGTCCTCTGGTTTTAAATACAATACTCTCTAATTATTAGAGTCTAATAGAAGAACAGGCAATGATTATTAGTTTCAAAGTAAGAATTAGCATCTTTTATTTTCAGGGTCAATTACCAGTCAAAGAACTGAAATTTATTTGTTCTAGAGAATATTCATACAAGGTATTTGGCCATTGCCAAATTTTGATCCCCCCCCAAAAAAATGGGTTAGTTGATATCCAGTTTTATTATGTCTATTAATTATGGTTAGCTCTACAGATATAGGTAAAAATTAGGAGAGATAAGAGGCCTTTGGGAAAATCTTAATGTAGGCTTGAAGCAATCTTACATTCATTTTTTTCTGACCAATCTGTAAGGGGGAAAAATGAAGGGAAGCCCACAAAACTAAGACTATGCATAAGAAAAAGCAAAGGTTTGCAGGAAGGTCTGATCACATGCATATAATTGAAAAAAGAGTGCCAGAATGGGGGGCAGGGGGTGCCAAAGGGCTAAAAGGCCAAACCTGAAGACCCAAGGGGTCCATTGATTACTGGACACCAAGGAGAGCAGAGAGTCACTTCCTGTTGGCCATCTTGTATAGGCCAAAAAGAGGTAACTGACTTTTCTGACTAATACCTGGAGGTTCCTGTGTTACCTGTCATCAAGATATTTCAGGAAGTATTTTCATCCCTGAATCCAGATATCAGCTTCTGTGACTCTGGGAGCAGTGACATTTTCTGCGACATTATGATTTTGGGTGTGTGAAATGCAAAGACCCAGTAACTCTACCATAGAGAAGAGCCCAACCATCTTGATGGGTCTCTGGCCTCAAGGGTGAACTCATCACCATTATAGAGATCTTATCATGACAAACACTCTATTAGTCTCTATTTATTAGTGGACCAATAGTTCAGAATTAGTTAGCTAGATTTCTTGTGGTAGAGAGAGATAGAATAGAGATAGAATAGCCCTCAACTCTATGAAGAAAGTCCATGAGGACTCAGAGTGGGATTTTGGGTGAAGAAACTAGATTTACTAGATTTTCTAGATTTAGGGACTCTGTTTCTCTGGTCCACTATCATTCCTTCTGAGAAATAAGTTTAATAAACCAAATACTGTTTACATCAACGTACAGCAGTCATATTGCATTCAAACAACATCTACAGGTGAGGCCTAACATTGGCCTACAGATTGCTATCAACCAAAACTTTATCAACAGTCCTAGTTCAAGTAATTACCTTATTTCAGATCATACTATGTCTCAGCATAATACTTATCAAAATAATCATTCTACAAGCATCTTTTTTATTATAATTCAGCTTATTATATTTCATAGCTCTTTGTTTTGTTTTTTTACAAATTGAGGATTTGTGGCAACCATATTGAACAAGTCTATGGTGTCATTTTTCCTCAAAGCATGTGCTCACATTGTGTCTCTATGCACATTTTGATAATTCTGGAAAAATTTCAAATTTTATCATTATTATAATATCTGCTATATTGATCTGTGATGTTACTATTAGAATTATTTTGGGATGCTATGATCTGAGCCAGTATAAGAAGGCACACTTAATTGATAAATGTGTTTGTATGTGTGCTGCCTGAGTCATCAACTAATATTTCCTTCCTTCTCTTCAGGATTCCCTGAGACAGAACAATACTGAAATTGTCAGTTAATAATCCTATAATGGCCTCCATGAGTTCAAAGTGAAAGGAAGAGTCAACTGAAGCTTCAGTGTTACCTTATTTTAAGAAACTGCTACAGGCACCCCAACCTTCAGCAATCACCACCTTGGTCAGTCAGCAATCATGATCATCACTGAGGTAAGAACCTCTACCAGCAAAAAGATGATAATTATTCTTTATAAATAAGATATTTTAATTAAGGTACATACATTTTTTAAGCATAAGACTATTGTACACTTAATAGACTATAGCATAGTGTAAACATAACTTTTATGTGAATTGGCAAATCAAAAAATTTGTGTGACATCCTTTATTGCAATTTTATCAAAGACTAGAGTCAAGAAGAGAATGGGGGCAAGATGCTATGTAGCCTGGAGATGTAGAGGAGAGAAAACCAAATTCACAGAGGAAAAATCTTATAGAGAGAAGGGAAGTGAAGCGCTTGAAGACAGAAGGTTTTACAACAATAGCTGTAAAGAGTGACCTAAGAAGTGCTTTTATCTGATACAAAATACAAAAGTGAAAGAGTTATCTTCACAAAGACATTCTCAAATTTCAGCTAAACTGAATTTTAGCTTCACTAAAATTAGATAACAAATCTGTATTTAGCACAAGCAGCACTAGGCTAGTTGTGTGGACTTCCTCCAGCAGCACTCAGAAGCATAAGTAGGAGAAGACCAAGGAGATAGTGGGATTAATTCAGGGTTAGTGTTTGACAAAGCATAAGTGACAAGGGACAAGGGATTCAAGAGTAGAAGATGGTATAATTTTCAGTTTAATACTAGAAAGGAGGAAAGTAAAGTCATAGTAGGGGTTAACTGCATGGGATAATATTGAGAAGAGGAACTGGAGTTTGTGGTAAGACTGAAGAATAGGTCTAGAAACACAAAGAGATAGAAGATTATGATACTATAAAAATTTTTCAAAATTCTTGGCCATGAGACTGAAATGTGATTATGGTGAAGTGAAAGCTATAGGAATTGATAAAGTTAAAGAACTGGTAAATTAAGGCATTTGAAAGAACATCAATATATGTCAGGTACTGAACTCCATGAGAAAGGAGAAAAATAACCTAGAGACCAGCAGATCACCCTACCAGGAACTATATCAGATAATATATTTGGAAAGAGCAAATCTCTACCCAGAAATTATTTTAATCAGTGGCTTATATCCTTGTCATATGTGAATTAGTCTCAATGCCCCTAAACAAACCACATAACATACAGCAAGTCACAAGTGTCATTGTAAATATATACTTTTAAAATCCTATGTAAATGTTATATGCATAGATTTTAAGTAAAAAATGTATATTTTGAGCAATTTTTTATTCTCTTAAACATCATAAACTTGAAGGCTATCTTTAGCAAGATTCTGGTCAAACACCATTGTTGAACAGAAAAAAGAATATACTTACTCCTTGAAATTAATCAAAGTAAAATTCTTTAGCCAAAACAGTAAAACTATGATGAGATTAAAATTCCAACTACAATAATCTATGAATAGTCAGGTTGTATTTCAACATTAATGAGAGGTGTTTTTCCTACTAATTAATACACAAGTATTTACAGTCACATATCACTGGAACTTTCAAACTCCAAATTTTAATTTCCAAAAGGTACTAATAAATATTTCTCATTTCAAATAGTCAAAGGCATCAAAAGATAAAATAACATAAACCTACAATTCATTAATTTAACTATAGTTTATCAACAACAAATCCTTCCAAATTTCACCCGACTTTATATTTTTTCTTAATTTAATGCTTCTACCAACATGATGTAAAAAAAATCCTCTCCCATTGATAATGGCTTTGTATATGAAAAAATTATAAATCCTGTTCATTTACTATAATTTATAGGTTAAGCCATTAATAGGCTTCCAGACTGATTTTTAAGTAAAATGGTATCTGATAAAGCTTAAAAAAGGCTGTAAATCTTGAAATCTCTCAGACTTGTGAATGTTAAAAATTTCCCCATCGGGGAATTCTTAATTGGGACAAATTCCCTACTGAGAAACATTCCCCATTTTGATGTGAGAACTCGCCAGGATCAGAAATGGGAGGACCTCTACTCCAACCTTACTTAAGACTGCTTTAGGGAAAAAAAAAAAACTCCTTGCTAAACAAAGAAAGTACCTGGATCCATGCTTATGGTGGGGCAATTAGTTCTTTGAGCCAGGCCTGTTTTTAGAATTGATACAATGAGATGCTAGGTACCTAAAAGGGTCGGGCAAGTTTTCTCTTGATGAGATTAGTTGACTCAGCTGTGTTTTCTCTAGTTCAGACTTACTGAAGATCTTGGTCAACACAGCAGCATTTTTTTTCTCTCTTACAAAAGAGATTAATCTACTCAAGCTGTGAATTCAAAATGGGCTGTCTTTTGGAAAACATCTACAGTGATTGGTAGATGTAGGGACTTAGGGGAGGTGACATGGGAGAAAAAAACCCTTATAAGAAAAAGCAGAATCTCTTGAGGAGATATCCTTTTGGAGGATCTCTGATGAGGATTGCTTGGGAAGAATCTCTTGAGAGAGGCTCTGGAGAAAGGCCCTTTGGAACAGTCTCTGGCTGGAAGGCTCTCTGGTGAAGTCAGCTGAGATGGAGCTGGCCTGGTGTTACTAGAATCCTTGTTTAGTCAGACCTTGTGGTGAGTGTTAAAAAAAACTGACTGATTTCTCTCTTAAGACTCAGGCCTAGGCCATATTGGCTTGAGGCCCTTCATAATTATTCCTTTCCTACTCTTTCTCTAATTCCTCATTATATTATTAATTAAAAATCTCTATAAAACCCAGTTGACTTGGGTATTTGAATAATTGGGAATATTTCCCTGGCGACCACCTTATATTTGATTTAAAAACCAAGACACTGTAGTGAAACATTTTCTGCAGTCAAATTTACTCACCCTCTCTTATATCTATCACAATTTATATCTTCCACCATGTTAACTCACTACAGTTTAAGACCTCAACCATTTTAAATCTCACAAGGCCAAGCTATAAAAATGATGACAGTTTAAGAAACAGAGGACACAATAAATAATATATACACAAGAAACCTAAAAATGAAATATTTAGTTTGGATCATTTAGTTTTTTCTTATTACCATGTAAACATCAGGAAAAAAGGCACAATGATTTTTGTATCTAGCATAGAATATTATGGGCACTGACTGTAAATGTAATAAAGGCTGATTTGTTCACCATGCTATCAAATGGTCAATCTTGATGATTTGCATGACTGACATTTATAATTTAATGACAACTGAAATTCATAAAAACAATAGCCTTCAAATTCAATGTAAGTCAACATTGTGATAGGACAGCCAAGATAATATGTAATCTTCAATGACCCTGAAAGGCATACTTTCCAGGAAGGAGGAGATAAAAATTCCACTGAATCCTGACCCAATCAAATTCTACCTTAACTATTGTGCTCTAACTGGATTTTAAGGAAGATTTAGGAAGAACATTTATTGATAAGTTTCTGAGCATCCAAAAGGAGGGAAACCAAGATATGAAAGATTTGGGGTTCAGGCCATATGAAGATTGAAGGAAATGAAGATGTTTAGCCTGGAAATGAGAAGACTCCTGGGGGACATGGTAGCTATTTTTGAGGTATCCACTTATCATAGGAAAGGGTTACTTATATTAGTTGGCTGCTAAGTTCATTTTAAACTATAAAATTCTTTGATTCTGTAATATAATGAACCTGAGATTCTACAAGATCTTCAGAATAAAATGTTAAATTATTTTCAGTATAGTTTTGCTGTTAAGTATATATTTCCCTAATTTTCAAGAAACTGATCATTTAATATAAAATAGTAATTATATGGTTGCCTAGAACAGCTAGACCACACTGGATAACAAAAACTGTACAACCTCATAAACACTATTACTACTATATGTGCCTTTCAGCCTTAAAACAATGACTTCATTAATAGTTTAACTGTTGTGAGGACTCCCTCAGATAAACAAAGATATTAAAGCCTCCCTGACTGCTCATCTTATGCAATTAATTAATTATCTCCCTCCCTGTTCTTTATTTTTATTTTAAAAAATCTCAGGAGTACCAATATATCATTTGGATTTGGTTTATCCATTTGTTCTATGACATTCTTACTAATAATCAAAGAACTTTCTTTTCCAATCATATATGTCACACTTATTGTTCTAACCTACAAATCACCTTGGTGACAACCACCTCCTCATCCTAACTGCAACAACCATATTCTCTCAATTGATTTGAGTTCTTTGTAATGTTAATTCTTCAAAAATCATTGTTTGCAGGGCACTTAGGGTAGCTCAGTGGATACTGCCAAGTTTAAAGATGGAAGTTCCTGGGCTCAAATCTAGTCTGAAATACTTCCTAGCTGCTTGACCCTGGGCAAATCACTTAAACCCAACTGCCAAACCCTTACTCCTTACTGTTCTTCTGCCTTGGAACCTAGGACTGTACCTGTTTTCTATTATTTGCTGCCCAATAACAGCATGCTAATATTAAAGAACTACTCATCAATTTCACAAATGATGCCCAGAAATGAAGCTAAATTAAAGATTCCAAATAGATTATGAAGTTCTCTAATTGGGGGGAGGGGTGACAATAATGTACTACTGTACTTCATACCAAACCACTACAAAAATTCTTCCTGATTGGAGGTACAGGCTCTACTATGCAACATAGCTTCTTCCATCCTACTTAAATTCAAAATAATTCACTGACTCAGTGTTATGCTAAAGTCCAAAAGTGTTACTTTTGCAAATCAATTTTAAAAACAGGAAACAAATTGCATCCCAAGGAACGAAAAGATTTATTAGATCAATCAACCAATATACAAGCCATACACCTACTGTGTGTTATGCACTATGCTAGTCAATGGCAATGCCCCTAGGGGAAAAAAATTAAAACACTCACATTCAAAATGCTTACATTATTGTAAATTAGGAATATCTGAGAAATTATGGACAATAAAAATGTGGCAGAAGACTTAAAATAGTTGTTTCTATTTTCTGAAAGGATAAAAGAGAAGTTCTCAGAAAATGGGGGGGGGGGGGGGGAGAAAAGGAAGAGGAATGGAACATAACCCCTATTATATGCCAGGCACTAGTATTATAAAAATATCATTTTACTTGATCCCATTACAGTAGTAGAAGACTGTATTGATTTAGAATCTTGAACCCTAGAGACTACATTTCCCACAATTTCCTTTTCCTGTCACTCATCATTGGTTAATTTGGTATTCAGTTTCAACTTCCTTCATGCTAGGACTCTCTCCCAGAAGTCAGCTTTCTGGCTTATACCAGTGTAGAGGAGGGAGTGGTTTTTTCCTGGCTCTGTTTTTTTTTTTTATTGCTCTTTGCTCTAAGTGGATTTGAATAAAAAGTATTGAAATAATACTTGGAGTATTGAATATTAATTTTAATCTTTACTTTTTTTGGCAACTCTAAGAAGGGACTTTAGAATTCAGAGTTTTGGTTTGTTTGTTTTTTTAAAGCTGGCAGTTTCTGCGCTGGCTACAATACCAGAGCACTACAATTGGCATTAAAGCACCAGCTTGTCAAACCCCACTGTTTAAAACTGCTACTAGTTTGCAACCAAAAACTGCTCTTCTACTGGGAGTTTTCAAACCTCAGCTCCAGACACCCAGCTGGGGCTCATTCCTCTAGCTCTCCTTCCTCCCTTCTGAGCCTCCAGCAGCTATGAATATTTTCCACCCAGCTGTGAGTATTTTCCACCCCTGCCTGGTCGCTCTCCTACTGGCCCAGTTGCCTTAATTTGGGAGATTTGGTGGAGAAGCCGCTCCCCGCCCACAGCCTGGAGAACAACCCAATTGGCCATTCCTGCCCACACCTTGGCCAAAAACCCCAGCTAACCTGCAGGCTCACTCCTTCCCCACTACTGTCAACTTTAGATTACCCCACCCTACTTAGTCTAACAAAAACAGGAATGTCTACACCCATGATTAAGTAGTTAGGAAGATGGCCTATGACAGACATGTGCTAGCAAATGACAAATGAGAAACAACTGACAGACCCCTGGGCTGTCCTAAGTCAAGCTTAAGCTACCATTGGTACATGTAAGACACAGAAAAGTGAGGTAAAAACCGTCTATATATTTCACGTAATTTCCTCTCTCCGGGCTCTTTGGCAGCAGAGCCAAAAGCATGCTGAACATTTCAGCATCTTGGGTGGCAGCTGCTATTATCCAGGTTTAGCGGTGAATTTTCCTTGATACCATGCTGGAGGAAGCTAAGTAGTCTAGTTCAGGTGAGGCATATTTACTGAGCTCTATCGGAGTTTAGGCTGATTCTTTCTCCTTTACCTTCCAAACACTATCCTCTTAGAAAGCCACTAATCTTCTTCAGAAACCTCATAGCGGAGGACTTTGAACTCCCTCTGGCACAGGCCAGGCAGGAGAAATCCTACACCCTTTCCCTCTACCTTCTCCTTAACTCGTTCCCTCTATATTAATTAAAATACCATAAATTTCCAAACTGACTTGGGTACTTTATTTGGGATATTCTCTGGTGGCCAGAAAGTAAATCAGATTAGGTCACAACCCTAAAATTATCCTTATACTACCCAAAGAGCTGATTCCTTCCAGAAGCCATTGGCAATCTACATTCAAACACCTTGGTTTAAAAAAAAAAAAAGACTGCTGTTTCAAACCTCTGTAGCTTCTGCTGATCCCTGCTCCTCCCCCAAGGTCTCCAGCAGCTGCTGGAGCAACTCCCACACTTTCTGCTGTTTCCACTGACCCTGTTACTGTGCCTACCTCAGTGTTATTCCAGCTGGTGAGTATAAGCTTCCCTTTCCCCAGCCCAAGTCCAACACAGAAGGGAAGTCCTTTTCCCTACCTCTGCCAGGCTTGGCTTAATTCCTACCCTCCCTTGCTTTACCAAATCTGCCTTATTTTCTCTTAGTCTCCGCCCAGTAGTGTAGTAATATCCTCCATTTTGGTTTCTGGCAGTCCCTAAACACACCCTTTACCCTAAAAACCCAACCCTAACCATGCCCCTAACCCTTCCCAGTTGTAGTGCTGCCTCTTGGCCACTAGAGGTCAATACTGAGCACTATTTTTCCCTTTTCCAGCTTAGGTGCATTGACTTGTTTGCTGCAACTAGAGGGCAGCAACAAATATTTATGAATAAAAATCCAATAAAATCATAAAAAATAAAACAATATAAGCTAAATACCCCTCACCTTACCGAACCCCTAACCACTTATTTTTAGTTATAATAACTTAAAAAAAATAAAAAATACACTTTTTTATCAAAATGCTAAGCAGTATAAATGCTACCATACATGATACTCTTCTGCTTTTTGCCCAATTAGAGGCCTGTAAGATTCCAAATTCCATCCTTCTCCTTGTACTCCTAGGAAATTTTATTTTTCTGATCTTCAATATTAAGATGAAAACGCTATTATATAAGAGATTCAAGCAGAAATGCAGGTCAACAGGCGAATTCAATCAAAAAATTTCAAACACATGATATAATGAAAAATACTGATCCCATCAAACACAAGTCTGAATTTTGTAAACCTGTTCCTGAACCACAAATAGAGGACAATCCTACGTCTCCCTAAATGGAAATGTGACACACCCCTCTCCTATACATCAGGTGCAGACCCTTCTCTCTTATATTCTGCAACATCTCTCCCATGCTCAACAACTCCTGGCTGATCTTACTTCCCCTGATTCTTTTTCTAATCCCCCATCCTCTCCTGTCCTTACTCCCATCCCACAACCAGCCCCAAAGAAATCTCATCCTGCTACAGTACCTGTTCCTACCCATGTTGCCTCCATATCCCCACAGTCAACTTCTAAGAAATCACAGTCATCAAATGACTCTTGTGAATTCCTTTTCCCATTAAGGGAAATACCGAAAATTGGGTACAATGGGGATGTGGTGACCCTAAGACACCATATACCTTTCACTTCTCAAGAAGAGAACTGAAATATAATGTACCTCATTTTGAATGTGAACTTCTCGTGGTAACCAAGAAAATGATTGACATTTTTTATCAATATGACCTGTCCTATAAGGATGTTGAGAATTTGCTCAATGCTTTTCTGATGGAATGTGAGAAAAATAAGATCATCTCTCATGTTAACAAGGTCCTGGGGCGTGGTGCAGCACACTGGCCAGCTCAGAATCCTGCATGGGATTATAACAGTGCCAAGGTCAGGTTGCAATTAAATCGTTGTAGGGAGGCCATTATAACAGCTATGAGAGAATGCTCCAAGGATATAGAAATATGGTCAAAATTTGAAAGCCTTAGACCAGGGGTCCCACAACTATGGCCTGTGGGCCACATGTGACCCCCCCCGAGGCTATTTATCTGGCCCCCACCACACTTCTGGGAAGGGGTACCTCTTTCATTGGTGGTCAGTGGAGCACTCTATGTGGAGGAGCTGCAAAGCAAGGTGTCGCTCATGAACAGTACTACTTCCAGTGACATAATCCTTTGCATAGCACCTTGTTCTGAGAGTAATGGAACGAGAACGAGGCTCCGCGTAAAGGATTATATGGCTGCACAATGGAAGTCATCAGCATGGTGAGAGGTGATCTGAAGGAGGGGATTCTGCACTGTGTATACTACTGCCTGGTATAGTAGTGGCAGTGATGGGCCTGTGCAAGGTGTGACAGACCCATCACAGCCAGCGCTGCAGCATCCGCGATCCCAGAAAGTGGTATACAGATTTGTTTGTTTTTTTTTAATAATCCAGCCCTCCAACGATCTGAGGGACAGTGAACTGGCCCTCTGTGTAAAAAGTTTGGGGACCCGAGCCTTAGACAATCAGATGATGAGATACCCTCACAATTCATGGATAAGCTCATTGAGGTTGGGGGTTGGTACCTAAACCTTTATATTTCTAAAGACAAAGATATTAAGCAAATAAAGAGACATTTTGTCAACAACTTTTGCAGGGTGGTCTATGATTATTTTAAGATGCATTGCCCATGGTGGCCTCAGATGGACCTTGAAGAGTTGAGGAACACTTGTGATAGGTTCCCCTCAGTTTATTCTTTATTACACACTGCTGCTTATGTATTTAAAGGCCAAAAAGAAAAATAGGAAGAGGCTAATAATGTCATAGAAACCTTGAAAGCAAGAAATAAAATCTTTAAAGGTTCTGCTTTATAAAAAAGACAAAGGGTATAATGCTCAACGAATGGCACTAGCCCCTCTCCAAGAATCTAACTATCAGATCCATACTGCCAATTCCCTCAGAGGAAGGGCCATGTAATTAGGAAATGTAGGGCTTTGTTCCAGGCAGTAAGAAACAATATCCACTGGAAAAATTATCAAATGTGAGATTTTAAATGGTTGAGGTCTTAATCTGTAGTGATTAAAATAGTGGAAGATATAAATTGTGATAGATATAAGAGAAGGTGAGTAAATTTGACCGCAGAAATATGTTTCACTACAGTGTCTTGGGTTTAAAATCAAATATAAGGTGGTCACCAGGGAAATATTCCCAATTATTCAAATACCCAAGTCAATTGGGTTTTATAGAGATTTTAATTAACAATACAACGAGTAATCAAAGAAAGAGAGAGTAAGAAAGGAATAAGTATGAAGGGCCTCAAGCCAATATGGCCTAGACCTGAGTCTTAAAGAGAAATCAGTCAGTTTTTTAACACTCACCACAAGGTCTGATTAAACAAGGATTCTAGTAACACCAGGCCAGCCTCCTTCCTCAAAGAGTCTTCCAGCCAGAGATTGTTTCAAAGGGCCTCTCTCAAGAGCCTCCAGAGCTCCTACCCCAGAGGGACAGAGCCCCTCAGAGGAGCTCCTCAAGGAGCTATCCTTAAGAATGAGAGTCAGAAATCGAGATTCCTTTGCTCTTCTCTGAGCTCTTATTTTTAAGGGCAAAATCCCCTCTGTCACCTCCCCTAAGTCCTTACATCTACCAATCACTGTAGATGTTTCTAAAGGACCGCCCATTTTGAATTCACAGCTGAGTAGTTTTAATCTCTTTAGTAAGTCAGGAAAAAATGATGCTATGTCGACAAATTTCATTAAGAAAAAACCTCTGAATAAGTTATCACCCTTTTAGGTTTAAGTAGTTTACAAGTTGCCCCACCTTTATAGGTACTTAGTATCCCATTGTATCAATTCTAAAACAGTCATGACTCAAAGAACTTCCTGTCCCTTCCATAAGCATGGATCAAAGTATTTTCATTGTTTAGCAAACAGTTTTCTGTCCTAAAGAAGTCTTAAGTAGGGTGGAGCAGGGACACTCCCATAGCTAGGAGCCCCCACACTCAAGTAGAGTTCTCACCATCTGCTAGGGAATTTTTTTAAGTAGAAGATTCCCCAAAGGGGGAACCCCTAACATTCATAAGTCTGAGAAATTTTGAGGTTTACACAAAGAAACAATTCTAGAAATAATAATTATAATAGTAATTTCAGAAATCGTTTTTAGGACTGATGACAATAATCCCAGGGACATAAATCAGGCACCTGACAACTCATATCAAATGACCCCACAGCAGTATATTTTGATGGAGCTCACCCCTGAATCACCCAGAGTGCTACTGCCCCTTTGGGTGGATTGGGGGGGCATAGGAATCAGAAGATAAAACCTTTGATTTTCTAGACCCTGAAGTCTTACTGCCCGTTATCCCTATCCACTGCTCCCCCATAATGATGAGCCCCATGTAACATTAAAGGTTGGTAACAACTATTATGATTGTCTTTTGGACACTTGAGCTTCCCGGTCTGTATTGAAGAGTACACCTGATTCAGATTGCAATTCCACTGATTCGTTTAATGTCATGGGCTATCAGGGACACCCCTAAAGGTTCCCAAAACTTTCCCTTCAGGGACATAGAATAGTGTCCATAAGATCCCTTAGTGTGGAACACTCTTTCCTCTTAATGCCTGGCTCCCCAATAAATTTGCTGGGGAGAGAACCTTTCATGCAAGCTTAGGACCACAACAAATTGTTTTCCAGATGGCTCTATGTCACTGGAATTGCCTGAGGAATCCTTAACTTTACTCCCTATACTTCTTTTAGATGCTCATGAAATGAAGGAGATTCCTATTTTTGAGATCCCAACTGATATACCTGAGTCTCTCTGGGTCACATCATCTTCTGATGTTGACCTACTTATATCGGCTGTTCCTGTCCAAATTCAAACAAAATCTAGCCCACCTCCTTCCGTTCCTCAGTACCCTCTTTTGAAGGAGGCAATTGATGGCATTACACCAGTAATAAATTTCCTGATTTGACAAGGCGTCATAATTCCCTGTAAATCTGAATACAATACACCCATCCTGCTTGTTAAAAAGCCAAAACCGGGTCCCAGTGGCAAGCATCTCTATTGATTTGTCCAGGATCTGAGAGCTGTGAATAATCACGTTATAATATATAATCACGTTGCAGTAATATAAGTTTAAAATACATTTGTTCTGGATGTATATCCAGATGGATGATTATATATGGATGATTTTCTCTTGGCCTCACCAAACACTGAAGCAGGCCAACAGGATAGCAAGCACCTCTTCTTAGAGCTACATAAGAGAGACCACAAAGTCTCTAAAGACAAAGTTTAGTGGTGTCTCCCCAAGGTACAAAATTTATACTTCATTCTAACTGCTGGGTCCCTTTTAATTTCTCCCAAGCGTATTGAAAATATCCAAAAATTAAGCACTCCTACCACTAAAAAGCATTTGAGCAATTCTCTAAAAAGCACTAAAAAAAAATTCACTAAAAAGCAATTCTTGGAGCAACAGGATTTTGTTGGCAGTGCTTGCTATGGGGAAATCACTAAGCCTCTTGAGGCACTCACAAAAAACTCGGTCCCTGAACCACTTAAACAGGAAGCAGAACACCTAACAGCTGTTTCAAATTTAAAACAAGCTATCCTGTCTACCCCTGCTCTAGGCATCACAAATTATGATAAACCATTTACCTTAAATGTCCGTAACCAGAAAGGGGTAGCTTCAGGTATTCTAACTCAACTTTGGGGATCTGCTCGACACCCAGTAGCCTATTGACCCAGTACCTTCCAGAGCACCACCATGCCTTAGAGGCATGTCACAGGCTGTCATAGCTTTATTGGTTGCAAAATCTGCCGATCTGGTATTGGGATGCCCTCTGGCCATAATGTGCCCACATGAGGTGTGAACTTTAAAACTACTCCACCCTAATCAGACCATACTTTATAAGATTTGATTTGGCTATTTCCTGATTGTAATAATGGAGATACTTGGTCTAACAGAATCAGGAATATCTTGGGAACTCTACAATTACTCCACCCTACTTAAGTCTAACAAGGTCAGGAATGTTTGCACCCATACTCAAGGATTAAGAATCTAGGAGGATGGCCTTCAACAGGCATGTGCAGAAACAGCTGACAGACCCCTGGGCTGTCCTAAGTCAAGCTAAGCTACCATTGGTAGAGATGAGATGCAGGAAAGTGATGTAAACCCATCTATATAGGGCATGTCACTCCTCTCTTCGGTCTCTTTCCCCAGAGAGGTGGATCTGGCTGATCACTTCCTGTGAGCAGCTGGGTACTAGTTCAATCCTGGAACTCATCCAGGAGGAGCTCCCTCATTCGGCTTCCTTGAGACAGTCTCAAGGAGAGTGATAAGACTGACTCCCTTTTCCCTTGGGCTTAGGGGTGGCCCCCTTGGCCAAGGCCTTTAACTCCTTCCTGGCTCAGCCTCAGCCGGAACAGTTTTATTTAACTCTTTCCCTCTCTCTCTCTCTCTTCTCCTTAATTCCTTCTCTCTATATTAATTAAAATCACCATAATTTCCAGCTGACATGGGTATTTTATTATTTGGGATATCCCATGGCGACTAATTAATTTAGATTTTAAGTCACAACACTAAATTTATCTTTACAGAGGTCAAGGCACTGTTATTAAGACATAGGACACAGACATTCGCTGACCAAAGGATTACTAGGTATGAGATAACCTTATTGAATATTGAACATATCACACTAAAACTAAACTAAAACTCCACACTGTGGAGTTCTTAATCCTGCAGCCTTGTTCCCTGATTTACCAATTTCCGGAGAACCTTTACACGATTGTACATCTTTAGTGTCCACTGTTGATAAACCTCACAATGATTTACTGGACAACCCTTTGGATAATTCAGATTTAATACTATTTACAGATGGTTCTTCATTTATGAAGGATGGCGTGTGCTATACAGGAGTTGCAGTAGTTACCAAATTTGATATTCTGTGAGCAGCTTCCTTGACTTCAAATATAAGCTCACAGGGTATAGAACTCACAGCTTTGAAATATGACTGTATCATTGCAAAAGATAAAAGAGTCACAATTTACAAGGACTCACACTATGCCTTTGGCATATGTCATGCCGCTGGCATGCTATGACTTCAGAGGGGATTATTAACATCAGCTAGAAAATGTATTGCCAATGCAAACCTTATTACTGAACTTTTTTCTTCCATCCAACTCTCCAAAGCTACAGCTGTCGTTCACTGCTCTGAACACACAGGTGGCACTGACCCTGTCACCAGGGGAAATAGCCAAGCAGATATGGCAGTCAAACTAGCAGCTTTAGAAGGACCTGAATTAACTATGCCACTAACAATTACTGATAATTTGAATCTATTCCTTTCTTGTAATGACAAGGAAGTAAAAAATGGAAGCAGATTCAAAGAAAAACAGATGAATGGAATATGCATATCATCAGATGGCAAACCCTTGCTCCCTAGAGTTTTCTATAACCAGATTGTCATTCCATTAAAAAACATGGCTATTTTGGCACCAAGGCATTGTAGATTCTATTAAAAGAGTATGGATAGCACCTAGAATAACTACAATTGCCTCCAAAGTATGTACAGCTTGTCCTACCTGCCAGACCTTTAATCAACATGCCTTTTGAGGAAAAGCCTTTGATGGATGTCCTCTCACTTACACACCATTTGAACACCTACAAATTATCTTTATCTCTATGCCAAAAGCTGGACAGTATAATTTTGTCTGGTCATAGTCGATCAACTGACCAGGTGGCCTGAAGCATTTCCTACTGCTCATGCCACAACAGGTTTTGTTGCTAAGATCCTTTTAAAGGAAATTATTACTCGTTTTGGCCTGACAGCACATATTGATTCAGATAAAGGAACTCATTTTACTGAATCTGTCTTATCTCAAATTTATTCATGTTTAGGGACAACTCCTAAATTTCATGGCAAATTGTGCATGGAGACTCATTTAAAGTGGCCCAAAATTCTACCTCTGGCCCTATTTTATCTCAGAAGCAGATCCAGAGATTTGCACATCTCACCTTTTGAGATGCTATTTGGACATCCACCTATTCAGGCACAACCATTTACACCTGCCTAAACCTCACTGTTAAAAGGGGATACAACTATGCTACATATATCAGACAATTACAAACAAAATTACAAGAACTCTACGACTCTGGAGCTGCTGTTCAGGCAGGCCCCATAGATTTCTCTCTTCATTATTTAAACCCAGATGATAGTGCGTACATAAAGAATTTCAAATATACTGGGTCGACTGAACCTGCTTATGATGGACCATTCCAGATCCTACTAACTACACCAATAGCCATTAAAATTGGAGAGAGGGACTCTTGGATTCATCGTAGCCATGTAATACAAGTACCTTCTGTTAATGATGAATACTTTCTTGTACTGGTTGTATTTGACTACTGAATGTGTTTAGACTTCTTTATTGCTGGATTTGTGCTATTTTGTTGCACTTTATTTGGTTGATCTTTGTATTTGCACAAATTGCCTTGAAGGGCAACACACATACTACCTCAAAGAAGAAAATCTGTATTAGTGACCTATATTGACCTGATGTGCCTTTTTTTAACATTTTGTGCCTTTACTATTTTTTTGTATTTTCTTCAATGTACTATTACTTTTATCTGCCTCATTTGCACTCACATTGTTTTATCTACCTTATTTGCACTCACACTGCAGATCATGGTAAGTCAAAGAGAAAATGAATCTTATTTTTTGAAAACTAGCCCCTATACTTGTAAAATATACACATTTTAACATTTTGTTTTCTTCCTACATGTGTCATATAGTATTTGATTTTTTCTCCCCTTCTCTTCTCATTTTTTGCCTTTGAAACACATGTCACTAGTATTGAAAAGGTTGTTTTTTTTTTAAACTATTTTTACTCTTGCAATAGAATAAGCTAAGGTGTCCTTTTACCTAGCATATAAAAACATACCCAAAAGGTTTTGGACTATGGCAACCTTCCACTAGTTATTTAAATATTCTCAGACTGGAGAAACGGGCTACAAAGGAGTACAGAACTTGACTTGCAAAGTGCCACATGAGCAAAAAATGGTAAAAGAAAGCAAACCAATCCTATGGGGGATTGATGACATTCTGCACAAAAAGCACAATGACTTGATCATGTGTGAAACTCAAGGCTGCTACTGTTTAACATGTTTTGCAGGACTTCCTTGTACCTCACTCGATATCAAGCATATAACATCGATTGCTCTGGTTCCATTACCTCGAAAAGGTGAAGAAAAGGTTTGAATCGGGGAATTCTATTTCCCATTTGTCTCGAGATCTAGTCTCTTTTTCTATTTTCTCTCACGATGTGACAACTTACTGTAGTCCAGACTGCTAAATTGGGTTAGTGACTGATTGTTGTTGTAAGCTTATGAGAGACATGGATCGTTATAAGAACTTTTTTTTTCCTTCTTCCCAGAATTTTTTTCAAGTTTTCTTTTTATAGAGTGCCAGAGCAGCAAGGAGAAAGACATGAGTTCAAATATGGCCTCAGACACTGCTATGTGAACCTGGGCCCATAACCCATTTGCCACAGTTCCTCATCTGTAAAAAAAAAAAAGCTAGAGAAGAAAATAGCAAACCTACACCAGAATGTTTGCCAAGAAAATCCCAAAAAGAGTTATGAAGGATCTGTCATAACTGAACAACAACAAATATTTTTGTACATATACATCATTTTCTTTTTTAAATCTCTTTGGGATACAGATCTAGCAGTGGTATTTCTGAGATAAAGAGTACATATAGTTTTGGGCAAAGCTCCAAATTGCCCTTCCAGAATCATTAAATGGACCCATTCACAACTCCACCAACAGTGAATTCCCCTAAAGGAGTCTTAATCTAAACTCCTTGAATAGATATCACAGGGTTTCTATCCCTCATTAAAGGTAGTCTACTTTGACATGCAAGTTGCTCTATCCCTGACTGTCTCTCTCTCTCCACAAAGAGTGTTCAAAGTCAATTTGGTTTTCTAAACAAATAAAGGTGATAAGATGAGAAACACAGAAATGGTCATAGTTTTTAGATATTTTCCCCAAGATTCTTGCACAAGTATATATACTTTATTTAATGAAACAAAATTTAACACAAAGTCAAGGCAAATGAGACTCATACAACCAATTAACTCCAATTGATAGATGTGCACGATAACATTTAATATGAATATATGAAAACTAGGTCAAATTTTGGTTAGCAAGTATAAAATCTCAATCTGCTAACAGCAGCAGCAGTAAGAACTATATATAAGGGGCAGCTGGATAGCTCGGTGGATTGAGAGCCAGGCCTAGGAACAGGAGGTCCTAGGTTCAAATCTGGCATCAGACACTTCCCAGCTGTGTGATCCTTGACAAATCACTTAACCCCCATTGCCTAGCCCTTACCACTCTTCTGCCTTGGAACCAACACATAGTATTGATTCTAATGTGGAAGGTAAGAGTTTAAAAAATAACTATATACAAGCTCTGAGAAATAATATGAAAGTAAAAAGTATGCAATATCTATTCTATTTCTCATCAGTGCTCATTTTGGTAGGTAATAATAATAGCAAAGTGTTTTACATACATCTCATTTGATCTTCACAAAAACCTCTGAAGTTAATGTAATTATTATTACCATTTTAAAGATGAAAAAACTGAGGCTTAAGTGACTTGCTCAGATCGTATTTGTTTGAGCCAAGACTTGAAATTATTCCTAATCCCAAATCCACCACCCTATCAACAATCTACCTACTTGCCTTCACTATAAACTAGTATCCAATTTTTAAAAATGCAACTGTTTAAAATATTAAAATAACTCAAGAACAGTTATAAATATTTCTAAAAAATAATAGATGTTCTAAGATGGAATGGGATTCTTTATAACATCTTATTATTAGAGCATCTAAGCAGGAGCTAAATGACCATCAGTCAAGAACAAAGTAATGGGTATTAATGGATTAGGTAAGTAATTGGATTAAGAGATAATTAACAAATGACATTAAATAGTAATAATATTAAAGAAATCAATGATAGAATAAATAATGTGTTTTTAGCAGAACAAGACTTCTTGCAAATTCCCACTAGCACAGCACTTTAAGGTTCTTAACAGCAACATTATGAGCTAAACACAGGAATATCACAAAAGCTAGTACTAGACTCATCAAGAGTCTTTTAAGTATTAAAATGAGACATGACCAAGATCTTCTGACATCAAAACCACTGCCTTTTCCCTCTACAGCTCACTGTTTCTCCACATCTGGAAAAAGGAAGTCAACCATAACTCCTTTGCCTTACCTCTGTCAGTTTCATGATCTTTATTAGGAAAGCACTTTCCATTTCTTCTAACTTACTGACCAGGTTTTACTAGAGACTAGAGGTTCTAGGTTCCAAAATGACAACTTGCTTCTCCCTCATTTTCCTCATTTTATAACTATCTAAATTTGTTTCATACATCTACTTAATATAATATCTCTTTCAGGTTCACAAAAGTTTCCAAACAAGTAAATTATTACTCTTCAGTAGTCTTAAATTATTTTCCGATGTCTTGTCATGGTTATATTATGACTCTGGGCATACACACCAATAACTTTGGTAGTCCCTACATCAAGCTAGAAAGACTGAAAACATTACCACCCTGGTAACAAACTCATTTCTGCCACACTCAGCGAACCCTTTAGAGACTCAGCAGAAATCTGGCTACTAGAACATGATTTTTTTTTCAAAGCAATTCATTAAGACTATTTAATAAAAACATAATCTACACTGATGAAGAAAGCTACATCAATGAAATGACAGAACCTTGAAGGTGTGGTTACTCTATTCCCTCTCTCAAATCTGTTTCTTTTGAACAAAGTACTTACACTATTTTATTCCAATGAGTCCTACCCTACCAAGACACAGTAATATCTAAAAGGTTTATTTTCCCATATGTATTAATATTTTTATTACACAAGTTTTTTGTGCATTAGTTTACAGCCAGCTAAGGCTAAGATATTATGACCAACCTTCTGCGTGTTTTTTCCTACAAATTCCTAGAATCTT